>NC_089752.1:88410879-88430879 GCF_040412425.1 Macrobrachium rosenbergii
GGGCGCGAAGCAGGGAAGGTAGTCCGTCCGATGGTTGTACTTTAATCTGCAGCCCGGATGAACTTCCTTAAACATTTGTGAAACCCTCTTGACTGCTAAGGTATAATTGATAATCTTTCATAGGAAATAAAAGCAATTACTTGAGGTTGATCAATAAAAGAATTAATTTACGGATGATGAATAAAAGAAATAATTTAACGATGATAAAATAATGCACAACGTCCTTGAATTTAGATCGTACGCTATCTAACATAAAAACAAATGCGCTTGTTGCAGCTTCGCTACTTTCCGTCAAAGGCTGAGCCAACAATATTCCCCTCTTTTTAATCAAAATATGGTTTAAGATGAATTTCATCAACCATCAGGATCACTGCTTTGTCACCAGACAATAATGATTTATATTTATTTTTGATGTACATCAAGAAATTTGTAGTATCTTGTTCCGTGGCCAGGCTGAATTTTTTTGAAATAAACACCCATTTTATAGTGGAGTAGTTAGGTAATATAAGAAATTTCTTATCTCTCAAGAGCCTACTGTATATCCTTGGGGAGAACAATTATAAAGGATGGAGGAAAATATCACTAACTCAGATGAATAATCCATCTTATTAAGAATCATTAAGCTCAGTTGTTCAAAAAGAAATTTCAGTACAGTAAAATGTTTGAATGATGGTTCATCTAAAAGAGTGGATAAAAATGAAATCACGAATTGAATAACACTAATGCTGTTGCAAGTTTTTGAACTCCTTTTATCGATATCTGCTCTAGTTAAGTTATCCAGTAGTCCCCTAATCGATGTGCTTCAATGTCTTGAACAAAAGCTTGCACTGTGCAGTTATTCTTTATCATTAAGGATAGAATGATTTTTGGGCACGGGAATTGCGTAACACGACAAATTGAAAGTCTAAAAATTGTAGCTTCCAAACAAGTTCATCAGCAGAATTGGATAATGTAGATATTGCAGCCTGCATCGCTGATTGCTCCTTCCTTGCTCTCTTCGAATCTGGAGATTCTCTTCGATGCCATCGATGGCCAGGACAGATACGAGGACAGTTTAGGTAACTGTGATGGAATGGCACCTTCACGAAGTTGTGGCAATTTCAGTTTTGTAGTATACTATAGAAGTTGTGCCAGTATTTTTGTCATAACAGGATTTTCCCCATCTAATATTCTCTGGCACGAAATGTAAACTGCAAACCTGAAAACAGATTTGCATTATATTAAAACTATTGCCCATTAACGAATATTAAAGTGTCCGAATATCACAAATAAATACATCGTAATTAATGCAAATGTAGCTGTATAAGAAGTTCATGATCCTCCTATGCTACGCATATTGATTATATTGGCAAATAACTAAATAATTTTCCACAAAGGATATTGCAATTTCAATAGTATTGAGGTAAATGTAAAGTGTCTTTATATACTCACTTTGCTATATTTGGTCGGGGTGTAGCTTTCTCGTTTTAAGGCTCGTAGCCATTTTGCTGCGAGTCTTCGTTCTTGGGGAAAGAAAATATGCTGACTTTGGGCCCTGTCTCATAATTCCCCTTGCAATTTGGGACAACACAATGATAGGGCATCATCACAAAAACACCCGCAAACTTATAATTAGTATCAGTATCCCTTTTGTTCTACAAATAACGCAAAAAAGTTAGTAATTCACTCGAAAAAAATCAGCGGTGCAGCCCCGTCTGAATTTAGATGAATACTAAAGCAGGTAGGTGACCATAGGTCAGTCGGACTACCTTTCCTTCGAAAACCCCTGATGACGTTTAATCCGCCAGGCCTTCTTTCTCGGTGGCCATGACTCGCTGGTTCGAGCCCACGAGACGACGAACTTATTATCAACTAAAAAATTCTCCTTCGGTAACATATATGAAAATATATTATTTCCGAGGTAGAGCGAATTGGATATTAAAGGACGTTTGTAGCTTACTGATTGTATATGAATCACGGTGATGTGATAAAAGTCATATATATATATATATATATATATATATATATATATATATATATATATATATATATATATATATATATATATATATATATATATATATATATATATATATATATATATATATATCTTCTTCTTCTTCTTTTTCTTTTAACGTGCTTTTATTCCCATTTTTGTATGGGGTAAGCACGATGCCTTCTTTGAAGGACTTTTGATTTGACTTTGGGGTAGACCTGTGGTCAATATATATATATATATATATATATATATATATATATATATATATATATATATATATATATATATATATATATATATATATATATATATATATCTTCTTCTTCTTTCTTTTTCTTTTAACGTGCTTTTATTCCCATTTTTTTGTATGGGGTAAGTAATGATGCCTTCTTTTGAAGGACTTTTTGATTTGACTTTGGGGTAGACCTGTGGTCAATATATATATATATATATATATATATATATATATATATATATATATATATATATATATATATATATATATATATATATATATATATATATATATATATATATATATATATATATATATATATATATATATATATATATATATATATATATATATATAATATATATATATATATATATATATATATATATATATAAATAAATATATATATATATATATATATATATATATATATATATATATATATATATATATATATATATATATATATATATATATATATATATATATATATATATATATATATATATATATATATATATATATATATATATATATATATATATATATATATATATATATATATATATATATATATATATATATATATATATATATATATATATAGCTCATATATATGTTATGCCCTTTAAAACAGATTCAATATTTTGTGTAGAAATATTTACGTAACGGACCGTTTTGCGGCCTAACTTCAGGAGACAATGGCATTTCGACCCTTATTCCCCCCCTAACACTCAGCCCACACAGACCTCCCCCTGACACTCTCTCGCACTTTTTCCTCTCTCTCTCGGTACTAGCTTTGTCTCGCGCATTCCCCTCTCTCTCTCTCTCTCTCTCTCTTGCATTCCACATTAAAGAAATGAAATGGATCATCTAAGAAAACACAATCTTTCCTACAAAAATAGATTTATTATTTAAAGCAACCCAGCAAGTAATAGATAAACAAAGCAAAGGTTAAAATGCATCATAACTGAAATTGTCAAGTAAAAATAATCTAACCCTGACTAAAAAGTCTCATCATGGCTAATGGCCTGTAAATTCAAAAAGTCTCACATACTCTATCTTAGACATTGTCAGTTTAGTCTCAAAAAGTCAACCACATGAGAAAAATAGACATTGCAAGGTTTGCATCTGTCTCTCTATAATCACACCACCATGATAACATCATGTCATTCCCACAAAGTCATCACCACCGACATCTGTGGAAAGAATTAAGCACAATAGTAATCTCCCAAAAACACAAGTGCAAAACATAATAATGAAAAGTCTAAAATGCATGGGTAAATACTGGTAAATAGAACACAATAAAATAGAATATTGAAATGGTAAAAGGTTATGTTGAACTTTCCACACAAGTTCAAAAATGTCTTGAAACATGGTAAAAAACATAAGTTCACAATTCACACAGAAAAACAAAGAGTCTGAACTTTACCTTATTCTGCCAGTTCTAAGAGATTGCAACACTCAAAGCTAATGTCTTGACGATCTCGCTCCAGCTTCGGTAATGAACGAGCAGACTAATTTTTGAGCAGAATTAGACACAAAATCTAGATTCTCTAACATACGAACTCATGTACTCACATAGCAACTCGGTCATATGACTTGCATACCAGAGCCAATATTGTGTGTTCATCAGGTTAACTGCTTAGGGAACCAACTATTTGCTGAATGCAACGATTTTGCGACTGTCTGTCTTGACCCACTACCATCTTACAGCTACTTCTCTTCCATCACACCTTATAACACAGTAATGTTAAAACAGCCATATTTTCCTAAAATAGTGCTCGGCCACCCCATAAGAGCGTCTCGCTCTCTTAATGGCGAACCAAAATAAAAGCAAATGTATAAAACATAACAAATAGAGCTATGCTCAATTAGCAATGTCTACTGCACTGCAGATTTAAGTGCTGCTCTCATGACGTACTTGCAAAGTCACTGGGGTCGTTTTCTTAGAGCCCTTGCATTTAGTCTTACAAGCACAAATAAGCTTAACTACTCCCAAAATAAGAATTATCAGTAAAATAGCCACTAAAACTATCAAAATTGATGGTAAAATATATTCCTGGTACTCGACCATCAACGGATCATCGTTCTCCAATAACGGCGGAACAGTCAACGGTACCACTGTTGTAGGCACTGGAACTACATCATGATCATTATGCATATGACGCATGAATATCTTCTCGGAACTGTTGAACACAGCACGGCTAAGTACGAGGAAGTCTGTTGACACTACTCGACATGAAGAATCAAACAGCTTAGATCCTTGAAGAATGAACGACGTCGACTTGTTACCTCGGCACATCGTCGTAACAGGACATTCTTTGCAGTATGTGGCAGTAAGAGTTCTGGTGGATATTATGTGGTATTCATGTGGAAACCGTATAAAGTCACATTCTGTCGGAGTCTGTCTATGAACTAATGATAATTCACAACCACCCACAGATACAACTCGCAATTGGAAAATATTACTGTCACACACATACTTCTCCCTAACCAAGGTACAACCTGTCTTATAATCAACTCCCGAACCTTGATATTGATCTCCCAAAATGAACATGGTCTCTAATCCATTCCATGTCACTACTAAGCCTCCAAAATCACTCGGAAAAGGTCTAATAATAAAACTAACACCTAAAAGAACTAAAGGTGCTGCTCTTTTACTTCTCCTATTCTGTATAGAAGGTGAATTTCCTGGAGTAACGTCAGGAATCCATTCTAACGTTTTATCTATCCCTTTATCAAGTCCATCTAACGTTATTCTTATTTCTTTCATTAATCTAGTTAAAGAGACTGGTAAAGTGCTCTTATTCTCTACTTCATCTAGCGTCTTTCTCATTTGTTGTAACCTATTCTTGGAATTACTCAATTCCTCTCTGGCTGATCCTATCTTGTCAAATTCCACACTTATGGTCACTTGGTCCGAAGCTAACCAGACTTCATGATCTTCTTCAACCACTACACCTGGTCCTAAACGAGCTTCCTGTGACCCCCAGGTTACTGTACCCAACAGGACTATCACTAAGAACTTCAGCATCTAGAATAAACAAGAGACAAAAAAAACAATAAATACCATATATATACAAATATCAACATATATATATATATATATATATATATATATATATATATATATATATATATATATATATATATATATATATGTGTGTGTGTGTGTGTGTGTGTGTGTGTGTGTGTGTGTGTGTGTGTACATATGTATAACATTTTGTCACGTACACCGTGACATTTCTCCTGTTCCCAAATATTAAGTCACAAATGTTGTTTAGCATCCAATTCACAATACCCCACGAATAGCCAGGCAACAGCCCGAATTCCAACGGTGGTGACGAATCACATACTTAAAAGGTGCATCTTATTACTGATCCACGTATGATCAACTACAATTATATATAGCAGCTTTTAATGTAGCGTACTGAAATTACAAAAGATTATTATCTTATATTACTAATCAGAGCGGGAAAATATCTTGGTAAGATGAACAGTGACAAGCTGTTGTTACGCCGAGCGCTGAGGCACTATCAGCCATTCAGCACTGAGAACAGTGAAAATAGGGTATTGGAGTAGTTAGACTGCGAGGTAAAGCCCAGAAAATAAATGAGGTAAAAGGACCTAAAAGCGAAATTAAGAGAAAACCTCACATTTGCCCACCAGTCAAAAGAAAAGAGGCAGGAATGATGGCAAAATAATAAACGAATAAAAAGTATGTGCAGATAGACGCCAAAGACCCGCTACAAACATCCTTTAATAATGATTACAGTGCACCACGGAACTGCCCTGACGACAGTCACGGCACTATTCCTTATAGGAAGGTGCTCTTTGTGAATGGAACGCAACCATGAGCAGACTAGGGCCTTTTATTAAGTAATCTATCCTTACCTCCAATGAATTATAAGTCGGTTTTCCTGAAGGAAATAAGATTTCTCCTTTCGCCTTTGAAAATGAAATTATAATAACAAAGCACTGAAATGCAATGGTTTAAGAAGTCTGAACAGGCATGACAGAAGGGAAGTTTTCCTAGATGATATCTCAGTAGGGATTTGCTTGGCCCGATATATAAATCCATTAATACAGTGTTTTGAAAAATAGTTTACTAAATGCAGAAAATAGTGAGTAAGATTGGTCTTACAGACTATAAAGAAACGCTATGTCGGTAAATGGTAATAAGAGTTGGGAAAATTTAATTATCTCAGGAAATCCTACTTAATGAAAAGAAAAGCCGATAGAGATTCACAGGTTCCCTGTAGACTTCATAATTATTATCCATCTAAGTAATGAATAATTACGAGGAATGCGCATATTAAGAGATTTCTTTTTACTTATGTTATTTAACTGTAACTCTGGGGTTGAAATAATTAACCTTAAAGGAAATATGATGGTTCCTCAACTCTGATCTTTAATAGTTTGTGTCCTTTCGTGGATGTCATCTGAATATTCAGCCTAACTTTAAATGACTGTTAGTCATTTACATAATTAGAAATAAATAGTCTCTGCATAAGAAGCCACGTGTATACATAGCCTTCAAGTTATGAGACAGCAGCATAGACAGTATTTAAAGATTACTTAGCTCCTGGACAGCTGAAGCAGATGCGGTCATCCTCTCTGAAAAGATATGGATAACCTTTCTCGCAAAAATTAATGTCGGGTGTTCATTAAATAGAATATTATTTAAAAATTCCAATAATGTTCTCTGAATCCCATTATCTCTAAACGTAAGTTTTTTTACAATAAATTTTATTTTTATTTAGATGACATTTTTCACTAATATCAATAAAGACAGAGAAAAATCAGAACATAACCCTTCACCCCTTTACATGCATCGGTTCGTAACAAATTGTAAACATGTGGCTAAGCTACGAATTTCCTTATCCGGTTGGTTATCATTATTTCGTGATTTTTTCAATGAAACGAAATAACTCCTAAAAACAAATAGTAATGCATGGATTCTGCTGTACAACAATATCATTTTTTAGTTCTTTTTAGAGACCTTCGAACTGCTATTAATCTGCCATGTAGGAATATAGCTCATTTCACGAGAAATATACGGCAGCAGAAGAGACTTCGAGATCTTTCACTGCAGGATCAAGTTCTCTAAAGCTCAAGAAATATTTGTTAAGGTAAAAGAGCTCAGATTCCTATTCTTGTAAATAAAGAAGGAAAGAACAGAGCTAATGATATAAGCAATCTCAGGAATCTTGTTCCAGTGAAGAAAACGAATCAGATGAAAGGTGCAAGACTGTTGTCTCTATAAATATGTTTACATAGGTAGTTATACAAAAGTCACCCGTTTTAAGAATCAAACTCTATATTACTGTGACACATATTTCTTGTATACTGCAAAGCTCATACACATAAAAACTTCTGAATTACATATTTGATACAAGTTTGTCTCGAAAGCACATTTTTATTATATAAGACTATTCACGATCAGTTTCCAGCAATTGCTTAGCTTCAGTCAGTATCATCCTTCACACGGGCCACTTCAAGTATATATTAAGGAGAGTAACAACTTTGTCCCATAATAATCAGTGTGCTTTAGCAAAGTTTTTTATTGTTTCATATACTACTAATTACGTTGAAATTTATCACGCGCCAAAATCTTTTGAGTGTGGCAGTTGTCTGAATTCTACTTTTGGTACGATATAAGAAAATTAATTTCCTTTTCCTTTCATTTGCCTAAAGAAATTTCAACATGGTATAAGGATTTCATGGCTAGTTTGTTATCTCAAGGGAAATTTCAATTTAAAAATATGGGTGAAAGGGAAAACTTAAAATGGCCCCTATAACTGTAACACCAAAGGGATCGTCAATTAAGGCCCAGGTCTTTCCCTCATAACCATATTCTCATCCCTCGAGGCACCTAGCGTATACAGTAGATTTGACTGTATTGCATCTGGCAGGAGACAAGCGTAAAATCGGCCATATCTGAAACAACCTGCGGAACATCGTCGTCGTTTTATGCCTCAGACATAAAAGGGCGAGAGTTTATGAAACCAGCTAACGAAGCTTCGGATTTTTTAAGCGGAGGCCATTGCTTTACGGCGGAGACATAAACAGAGAAAACATGTCCTTGATGAGATATGAATCGTTGATACTTGAAACATCCCTTATTTATGATATCATTCAATAAGCACATCTTTTTCCTTTCACCGTAGGAAGCATGACCATGATCAAATGCAGAGGGTGTTGACTATATTCAAGGCATCTTTCTGGAAGAGTTTTTCCTCTCTCTCTCTCTCTCTCTCTCTCTCTCTCTCTCTCTCTCTCTCTCTCTCTCTCTCTCTCTCTCTCCACACTAAACTAATAGGATTTACATGATCACCCTCTGGTTTAAAAGGAAAAGCAAACTCTTTTCCATAAGAAGAGCTAAATTTACTTGGGGGGGAAATATGATTAAAAATTAAGCTCTGAGAATTGGATTTGCTGATATTATCTGGGTTAAGAGAAAAAAATCTCCTTTCTTACGTAACAGTCAAATTAGTTTCGAAGCTGCGCTTAATCGCAACATTATCCTTCCTTGCAGTACCACTTATCATCTTGATTCAGTGACGAAGAACAAGAAAAAAGCTTATTATAGAATTGTGGATGTTGGTGAGGGTATATGTTATATGGTAAAATCAGTAAGCTGTTTGGAATTTCATGACGAATCAAAACCTGTTTAGAATATGGCTGGTTTAGTGTAAAAGATGATCTGAGAAAATGGTGTGTTGTATTTCCAAGACTGTTCAAAACCTCTACAGATGGGTGGATATGAGAAGTGAGACAAAGTGAATCAGACGCAGATGGAAAGTTTCAGGATAAGAAATGAGCCATTAATGGAGCGTGGGATGATTAATGTTTGTTGATTATACAGTGCTGATCAAGGATAGTGGAGAGGAACTGCAAACCTAGAGGAAGTTTGAAGCTTTAGCAAGAAAAGAAATTTGAGAGTAAATGTGAGCAAGAGTAAAGTTATGAGGAGCAATAGAAACCGGGATGATGGAGAAATGAATATTAGTATGGATGATGGGAAATTTGCGTAGGTATTTGGAAGTAAATATAACAGATTATGGAAAAGAGAGAGAGGTTAGTCACGCAACCGTAGATGTATGGAAGCTAACAGTGTGTGTGTGTGTGTGTGTGTGTATGTGTGTATTATTAATTGATGAGGGGATTTTGAACAAAATCTTCTTTATGGAAGTGAAGGAAGGATGAAAATGGACGAAGAAGTACGACTGAAACTAGAAAATGGAAGTATAGTCACATATATACGGTAGCAAAATCTTTATTGTAGAGAAAAGATGAATCTGAGTGTTTTGGAAGGGGTTGATTCTGCAGAAAGAAATGAGGACAATAGGTTAATGTAAAGAGGGTATAATTCGGGAGTGTTAGGAGGAGGGGGGGGGACATACAAGTTTCTGGATTTATGGGATGAAATAGGTATAAAATGAAGGCCCTTAATTTTCAGGGAGCATGTCAATGTATGTAAGATATATATGTAGGGGTTTTGATGTCAGTGTCGGAGTACTAAGTGGCTAATTTCGTGATTGTATTCTACACAAGAGGTTCATCACAAACGAATGTATGAATTTATCAGCATTATGTTTTCCGGGGTCACTCCTGTTCGGGGAAATGATTCCCGCGACATTATGTAGCTAATTTTTCAATCAAATAATATTCGGAAAACACCCTTGTGCAATTCTTAAATGAGGAATTTATTGTATGATTCAAAAGCTCGTTATACTGAATTAGATGCAACTTGAAAAATTAGAGAAATGAGGTATGAATAAGAAATTTTAAGAAGAATTAATGTAAGCGTTTTCTTTTGCATGAAGTTGGTGAGAGAAAAAAAAGTAACAAGAAAGTGATTTTAACTTAGTGGCTAAACGCAACTGTTTGAATCATATTTATTCGGTCGCTTACAAGGGAAAGATTCCGAAAATGGGTGTCAAATCTCTTCTTTTTGTTAAAATAAATAAAAATTGAATGAAAGACATGGCAAATCTTTTCATATTAGAACTTTTTATGATACTTTCCCCAACCGTGTAAGAAACGGAAAACAGAAGAGAGAACTTAAACAAAAAGTTAAAATACAAAGCATAAAAGCAGAATAGTTCCCCATTTTGTCTCTGAGCTCATTTCCACTCACCGTCAATCACAATATTTAGATATGAAAATTTTTGTGCCTTTTATTTATCTCTGTCAACAAGTGGTAGGTTACTGATAAAGAGACTATCATAAAATATGCAAATGCTATATTCCCATTTTGCTTTTACCATTCAGAATTGCCAGCTAGCTAATTAGTGAAATAATTTTGGAGAGTTGATTAAAGGGATACTACGAGCAACAGTTATACTAAATGCAAAAGTCATTACCAGTTAATTAAATGCCACGCATATTTCTTATAATGGCGGTGATGAACAGTCTCTTGTGTATTCATTCGCATGTTTGACGCGAATAGCTTAAACGGGTATTCAGACACAAGCATTTACACGTCAATAAATAGTGCGGTTGTGTTTGTAAATACCTGTGAGCGTTTGTACATAACTAAATAATATAAACTAACAATAAAAGCCTTTCTTAGAAATTTAGAGATATGTAAGTATACAACACAAAAAAATTCCATTTTTCCCTACGAACGTCGTCTAGTCTTTGAAGATCAAAGAAAACGTCTCCGTCCTCACCGATGTCTTTTGTTATCTGTTGGACGCATTTCGAAAAAAACAAAAACGTTGTTTATTCCATCAATACAAAGAATTTCAACTGCTCTCTCTCTCTTTTCGTTTCATGGTCCTTTTCAAAGGTTGCACCCGAGAGTAAAAATTTCGCTTTTAAGAAACAACTGACATGAGAAACCGAAGCTGCTCTCTTTTTATTTTCTTATATTTACATCTTCAGGTAACTGGGCTCGGGGAGAAAGAAAGGATTGTTTCTCAGATTGTTAGATATAAATTTCATCAGCGAACTCAAACAGGCAGAAAAGCACCGAAATCCGTAGGAAAATTCTGTGATTATGAAATTAGAACACGAAAGACAGATTAAATTCTTGACTAAAGAGAAAGAAATGAAGCCATTGGTCGAATGAATATCACCACCCTCACGGGACGTTATCTTAACACAAAATTGCACGAACTGGTGGGTTCCTTTTCCAGCAAATGTTAGTTATTAATCATACAAAACTTCTAAACTTATCCTCCATGGAATGAAATAACTGAGTTTCACATTGTGACCCAAAATAAAGTTTTTTACCTCTTGTTTGTTCAGGATACGGAAAAGTGTTCTGTGAGATCAGCAGCCACTCATTATTAGTACGGAAGCTTCAAGATGCCTTGCAAACATGCGAGAATTGTTTGCTTTCCTTTTGAGTAATTCTCATAAACAAGCTGCTATAATACGTCGATCTATTCCAGCATGTCTGGTAAAATACTGTAAAATCCTGCAGTCAGTAATGCTGTTTCATTCATAAAAAGCTCTTTGTTATAAAAGTGTTTCCGAACCATTTGTGAACACGGGGGAAAAGGGTAACGAATAAAAAGTCTTCGAAAAGGATAAGGGAAGTAAAGTACTGGTGCAGAGAACATAAATTTCCTTCGGGTGTTAAGGAAGATGGATAGCAGCTGTTTGTCTCAACTATAGGCTATACGAGGAAAATCACCAGTTTCTTCTTCCATGACAAAGCACAGACAGTCGCAATTTTAAGCCGTAAATTGGAGGAAGTTTGTCATGGAAGTGATGAGAGACAAAGGATAAGAATAAAAGCAGAAGGAACTAAAATATCGACGTTGTTGGAAAAATTCCCTGCTTGTTTCTGGTGATTCTCTCCAGAATTCTGTATCATAAGGATTTTGGGTAAAGCTCCTAAGCTTTCATTTAGGGTTTCAGACGGTGTAGTAAGACTTTAGAAAGGTCATCTGAGGTATAAGAAGAGAAGACCTTTTCTTTTCTTTCCTTTTTCTCGGTCGAGAACACGATCTAAGTTGTAACTTCAAAAAAAAATATAGGAATGCCCATTATCTCTACAGTCATATGAAAAATAAATAATAATGTATTCAAACCACATGGTAAAATTATATCCTGAAATGAAAAAAAGTGTTATAGATTTTATATTTTCCACCGAAGAAAATCATATCCGTGTTGCCATCTGCGGCACCTGGGTCATTCTGCAAGTCACATTGCGCTTCTTCAAGCCGGCTGAGGGTTACCTAATAACCTTGTTCAAGTGACGAAAGCCGTATCTCGTACTACCTTGGCCTCCCACAGACTGTACTGGATGCCAGTTTCCTCGCTTTTGGGTATATCTGCGACACTTCTTTTCTTGCACCACTTTTCCGTTTTATTCAAACAGCGGAGAGAGAGAGAGAGAGAGAGAGATAGTTTATCGAATGTCATTCAGTTTTTCTGGGCAGCGCTGAGTTGGTCAGCTAGTTCCTTATAAAGATTATCTATCAAAATCCGTACTGGTGAACGACTTTAAGTTGATCACTCACATGATCCATTCGCTCCTAACTGGACTGGACTGGATGATCGAATCTAAGTTATCTTAATGCCCAAAAATAGACCCTGGTTACAACGTTTCTAATATCTATGCAGATGACAGTCAGTGCTACATGCTTCATCTCTTTTATTCTCTATCTACTAAACTTTTATTCCGTATTTGAATATTTATATATCCTTGAGGTCTTTAGGTTTCAGGCAAAATGGTGCTTGCGTTATGAAAGTCAGTCATGATTTATACCATGCATCAGCAAGAGATACATCCTGGTGCCTGTGTCTCTAGATCAGTGGTTCTCAAGTGTGGCCGTTTAATGCGGCCACTGAAGGAAATTTAGTCACCCAATGGAAAAAGAATTCAAATGAGAGAGAGAGAGAGAGAGAGAGAGAGAGAGAGAGAGAGAGAGAGAGAGACAGTTTTGTTATTATTATTATTATTATTATTATTATTATTATTATTATTATTATTATTATTATTATTATTATCTCTTTAAGTTTAACCATAGACCTCGGTTTCAATCTGTATAATGCTTGTTCCATTGTTTACAAAGTATCTCATACCTGTTTGGTGGTTGAAATCGTATTTCAGTTGTTCATGTGTATGACACGCGTCGTTCAGTGTCGTGGAGTCATGACATGCTGTCCGTACGCTTTATTATTATTATTATCTCTTTAACTTTAGCCAGAGAAATGAAGGCTAATGGTTTCAAATTAAAGCAAATGAGATTATCGTCTTTTCCTGGTGTTTCATCAATTAACTGGCAGAATGTAAAATTTTCGATGTTAGAGCTACGCAGTGATGACAACCTTAAAAGATTTTTTGATGAAAAGACCACAATGACTGAGAAATTCTTGTGTAAGTTACATAATTTGGATTCATTTAAAGAGATTGCCACCATTGCCATTCTTTTGTTGTCAATATTTCCAACAACAGTTTATTGTGAGAGGTCATTTAGCGTACTGCACTTCATTGAGAATAAATATCGCAACAAGCTGACTGATATGAATCTTGAAGCAGCTTTGAGGCTTGCTCTGGAAGGCTGAACAGTACAAGAATTCCCATTTTCAAAACTGTTATGTGAAAAATGATTTACTTGAATAATGAATAATAAACTAATTGCCTGCACAAGAATTTCTTCTTAAATCATACCTAAAAGATGAATATAAAATTTATTGTCTGCATTCTGTTTTTATTTTCTAGATTACTTGTAATTGGACATTTCCTGTAGGTACCTATAATTAAGCCATTTATGGAGGATGAAACCTTATTGCCACATTTTATATTGATTGTACTTAGTGCGGCCACCAGCAACATCTCGTGGCCGCCGATGCGACTCCTGTAATAATCTGCTTGAGAACCACTGCTCTACAGTAGATTTAACGGGTGTTGCTGACTTGAAATAGTCACCCTCCTCTTCTGGTGAAGTTCTACGTTGCCATGCCGCCCGGTAACAGAAAGACTACGGAGTTTGTGTTCCTTTTAGTGCTTAAGAGGTTCTAATGACCTTGCCTTACAGACCTTACAGTTCGTTCGGATTGCCCCAGGTCCCTCAGTGTGAGGCACCTCTCAAGTCTACCAGAGAATTGCTATTGCATCTTCCGGTATATCTTGCATCTTCCAATCTTGGATGGTCTGGGATGCATCTTAAATATTTGTCGAGCTTATTCTTAAACACATCTACGCTCACTCCTGATATGTTTCTCAGATGAGCTGGTAGCGCATTGAATAGACGCTGCATTATCGATGCTGGTGCGTGGTGGATTAATGTCCTGTGTGCTTTCCTTAGTTTTCCTGGTATAGTTTTGGGCAGTATTAATCTACCTCTGCTTGCTCTTTCTGATATTTTTAGCTCCATGATGTTTTCGGTAATTCCTTCTATCTGTTTCCATGTCTGGATTATCATGTAGCATTCTCTTCTCCTTTCAAGACTATGTAAATTTAAGAATTGTACTCTTTCCCAGCAGTCAAGGTCCTTAACTTCTTCTATTCTAGCTGTAAAGGACCTTTGTACACTCTCTATTTGTGCAATATCTTTTTGGTAGTGTGGGTACCATATTATATTGCAATATTCAAGTGAACTACATACGTACATTTTATAAAGCATAATCATGTGTTTGGCTTTTCTTGTTTTGAAGTGCCGGAACAGCATTCCCATTTTTGCTATGGATTTTGCCAATAGTATTGCTATTTGATCATTGCATAACATATTCCTATTCAGCATCACACCAAAGTCTTTAACTGTTTCCTTATTTGTGATTGTCTCATTATTAGGTCCTTTATATGCATATAGCATTCCTTCTTTATCACCATAGTTTATTGATTCAAATTTATCAGAGTTAAATACCATTCTATTTGCCTCTTACCATTTATATATTTTGTTTAGGTCTCTTTGTAGCGAGTTCCTATCTTCATCACAAGTAATTTCTCTACTTATTTTTGCTTCATCGGCGAAACTTCTCACCACCGAGTCCTTAACATTACTGTCTATGTCTGCAATCCTAATCACAAACAGCAGTGCAGCTAACACCATACCTTGTGGCACACTGGATATTACCGTAGCTTCATCCGATTTCTCGTCGTTTGCAGTCACTATCTGTTTTCTGTTTTGCAAAAATTCTTTTATCCATCTTCCTACTTTGTCCACAATGTTATGTTTTCTAATTTTTTTTCGCTAATATATTATGCTCTACCTTGTCAAAAGCTTTTTCAAAGTCTAGGTAAACCACATCTGTATCTTTTTTGTTTATCATATTTTTATATATGCTTTCATGGTGGACTAACAGTTGGGTTTGTGTACTTTTTCCGGGTAAAAAACCATGTTTTCCTATATTAAACAAACTATTTTTCACTAAATGTTTCATTATATATTTTTTCATTACCCTTTCATAAACTTTCATAATATGAGATGTCAGACTCACAGGCCTATAATTACTTGCCTCTAGCCTTGATCCACCTTTGAAAGTAGGGGTAATATACGCTAATTTATGCTCATCATAAATCTTGCCTGTATCTATACTTTGTCTCATAGTATTGCGAACAGCTTTGCGATTGAATGAACCACTTCTTTAACAAAATGGCAGGTACGCTGTCTGGTCCTGCTGCTGATCCATTTTTAATCTCATTAATAGCCTGCACAGTATCGGCTTCAGTAATATCTATGTCTGATAAATATTCACTATTTTCATCTCTTATTTCTTCATCATTATCTTCATTATCAATTCTAGGTGTAAATCCACTCTTATATCTTTCTGCTAATATGATACATATTTCCTTTTTTTCATTCATTAATCGCCCTTCAATTCTTAGAGGGCCTATTTCTTCTCTTATTTCATTCGTCTTTTTCGCATATGAGTAAAAAAATTTGGGGTTTTGCTTGATATTTTGTAGGGTCCTTTCTTCTAGGTCCTGTTTTTCACTTTCTTTTGACTGTATAATCTTTTTTTCCTCATTTTCTATCTTACTTTTTTCTTTTGCAAGAACTTTTTACCACTTTCTGATTTTCTGGAACAAGATCCTTCTGTCTCTTGGTATGCTTGACTGATGTTTACTTTTCTTCTTCGGTATATATTTTTCTACTATTTCCTCTAATATTTTATATAATATATCTGTATTTACCTGTATATTATCACTTACGAATATGTTTTCCCAGTCTTTGTTTAATTCTTCATTTATTTTTGACCAATTTATATTTTTACCATAGAAATTGTATTTTCCATATCCTTTCCATTTTTTCTTCTCTTGCTTATCTCTGTTTTCATGTTCTTTGGAACTGACTGTTAATTCTATTACATTGTGGTCCGAAATACTTGTATTATACACTATTATTTCTTTAACATAGTTCACCTCGTTCACAAATACTAGGTATAAAATATTGTCCTTTCTTGTTGGCAGGTGATTTATTTGCTGAATGTTATGTTCTAGTAGCATATCTCATAGCTTTTTAATTTGCCTCTTATCTTCTGTGCTACTGTTACTCTCCTTTTTATATGTATAAATACAACCACAGTCTCCTATTCGTTCTTTCCATTCTACGAAAGGAAAGTTGAAGTCTGCGGATAGGAGTATAGTCCAGTCTTTGTCATTTCTACATATATCATCCAATTTGTCAATTATTATGTCAAACTCTTTAGTAGGGGGTCTCTATACTACAATGTTTACTAATTTTTCAGATTCAAATTCTACTGCTATTAATTCACATTCTGTGTTACTATATTTCTCACAGATTTTTCCTTGATTTGTCTCTCCCACATATCGCAGTTCCTCCTTGATTCCTATTTTTTTCTATCTGATCTATAAGTTTGGAAACCCTTTATCTGATCATCATTACCAGTCTCTTGTGAGTACCAGGTTTCACTTATATTCATTATATCTATTTTTTCAGTTTGGGTTAGTTCTTCTAAGAACTCTATTTTGCTTTTTGAGTTACTTGAAACTAAACCCTGTACATTCATCACTATAATGGTTTGCGTTTTATCCCCATTATCTAATATGGGTAATAATAAGGACTTTCCCATGTCTCTTTCCTGCTCAGATATGTTGTTCTTTTCTTCATTTCCATAACTTCGGACATTAAAAAATCCAACTTTTCCAAAATAGTTGATCTTCCATCTTCATAATTATTAATTTTGTGTTTGTATCTGCATCTATCTCCATATCTGCACCATGCATTTGCATCGTAGATACATTGCTTTGTTGCACTGTACCCGGGTGCTGATGCCTCATATCGTGGTGCTGACATTTCATAACGTGGTGCCGGCTTCCTTTTTTTTTTTCTTTGTCTCATACTCTTTATTCCTTTCTTTATTTGTTTCATTTTTACTTTGATTTTTGATATGTATTTGCTTTTGATTTTTGTTCTTCATGGCAACAGGATGCATATACCTGCACTTTTTGTTAAATTTGCAACCTTTTCCTTCTTTCAGGTTTCTACACACTTTTGGATGTAGATAGCATCTTTGTTGGCTGAGTCGGTTGAGCTTCAGACTGTCATTCGATGGGCCGGAGTTCAATTCCCCCAGCCGGCTGATGAAGAGTTAGAGGAATTTATTTCTGGTGATAGAAATTCATTTCTCGCCATAATGTGGTTCGGATTCCACAATAAGCTGTAGGTCCCGTTGCTAAGTAACCAATTGGTTCTTAGCCACGTAAAATAAGTCTAATCCTTCGGGCCAGCCCTAGGAGAGCTGTTAATCAGCTCAGTGGTCTGGTAAAACTAAGGTATACTTAACTTTTAACTTTTGGATGTAGATCGCTGCATTCAACCTCATAGCCGTCTAGATATGCACATTTGCCATAAATCTCATAGTTGTGACATATCTTGGGATGTTTGTAGTGACATCCTTCACCGAATCTGCAGTTTCCTCTTTTCAAAAGAACCATATTTTCTTGTCTTCATTAGTTAACAATTTATTTTGTATAGTGATTTATTCATCCTCCCCTTTTTTTGTGTTTGCTATTTTTTCCTTGTTTTCGCTTCTTTTTTTTACATATGGATATTTTATTCTGAAGAAATTTGTTTAACAAGTTTAGGAACTTTTAGTTTTGAAAGTGGGCACATGCAAAACAATGATAATAATAATGGTAATTGTTATTGCTACTACTCTCTCTCTCTCTCTCTCTCTCTCTCTCTCTCTCTCTCTCTCTCTCTCTCTCTCTCTCTCTCTCTCTCTCTCTTTTTATTGCAATTTTCATCAGACTCAGTTTTGACAGAGGTCCTTTCCTACCTTCATCGACAAATGCTAACTTTTCTGTCTCTTGAAATTTCCTTTGCTTCATGCTCAGTCCCACGTCTTCAGGGGAGTTTTGAAAATAATAGATGTAAATATAAAATAACCGAATGCTTTTCAAAACTTTGTTTTACAAGACTCATGTTACTGGGGTGCGATACAAACCGATTATAATAGAACAGCTTCAGCAATATGTTGTTCGTGATATTTGAATATCTTTGTGATTTAAAAGAGAATTACTTATTTTTCATTCTGTGTGTAATGCTGAACTTCTTTTCGAAAATATAATCTGTCTACGTTTTATCATAACAGAGGAAGTGGGCATTAAAACGTATCGAGCTTGTGTTATGAAACGGTAATTACTTGATGAAACATCCTGTAGCGCTTCTGCGAATGAGAAAAAATTATAGTTTATTTTTATTTTATTCTTCATGTGCTTTTGCGGTATCGCAATCCATGAATGTCAATGTATTACCTTTGACAGTCAACAGTCACAGGTTTGTACATTATCAATATGCACTACAGTTTACTTTCGTAGTTAAGACTTGGGAGCTATACTATAAAATCATCTCGACGAAATTCTCAATAAAGCCAGTTATTCTAAATGAACTTTAGTAAACTACGTTTGCTGAGCATTTAACTCAGGATAAGCTGCTGTACTCTGGGTGAATGCCGAACTTCCGGAAGGAACAATAAAATAAAGTAGAATAAAATAAAACAAAATAAAAGCACAATAAAGCAGTCTTCCTCAAAACTTTTTTTATTGTGGGTTTCCTTCCTGGCAGATAGACCTTTTGATTTGCTTTTATTAAATAATCAAAAGTATTATATCACCTATTCTCTATTAGATACCATTTTTAGGTAACTATACCCATTTCTTTGATTCCCTTTCTATTTGATTTTTCGTATTGCTCTAAAACGTGCATGCAAGAGTATACGAATTACTATGTCAGTGGCAATAATCTATTTAAATTTAATGTTCTCTTGCAATACACAGTCTTTGGTGACCCTTATCTTACTTATTGTATATGCAGCCACGAGCTAAATGTATTAACTGCAGGCACCTTTGGGTAATTTAATAAACCCACAACACTTTTTCAAGATATTTCCCACATGTGTTCCTATGAGCTTGTCTCCACAGAATATTATGTTATTATATTGTTCTTTGTCAATCTTTGCAGCATTAATTGCAACCGGAGGCTTATATATCAATTTCAACTTAGTAAAAACACCTTATTAGCAGATTTCAACGCTATGGAATTCAAGACCCAGGTGGGCTATGGCCTGGATGCTCCTCTTTACAGATTTATTTACCTTATTCATTAGATCCTAAAAACATCAACCATTACTGTATTTAAAGGATGAATTTAATTTTTTAAACAAATCTATAAATTTTAACAGCAAACAAGACTAAAATTACAAAAAAGATGAAATAAAATCAAGCAAAAATTTAATAAGACAAAGGTGTAAAACAGAAGGTGCCAATTTGAAACCTGGCAGAATGCGGAGGATTGCCATAGGGACGAAGGCACAGTCAATGATGCCGAAAAGTTATACTGCTCCAATACCAAT
>NC_089752.1:88435879-88443379 GCF_040412425.1 Macrobrachium rosenbergii
TACTATCACTGTCGAAAGCAAAATGCACGAGAGAGATTTTGCTTGTTAATTACTTGTGTGCTTGAATCCCGGTCAGTGCTTATTACTTTGCAATTTCTAAAATCAGTTGGTTCGCGTTTCTTTTATGTATTTTCTCCGATATAAAATTTTAGTTCTTTAAATTCAATTCACGCTTATCAATTTGCTCTGCATAATAATCAGCAGGATTACCAACTTGGCATAATTTCATATAATTCCTGATCTGTCACATCACAATTATAAAACGGAAAACATTGACATTTATAAAACAGGACAATTTGAATAGACTGAATAAATGCAAGGAATCATTTTGCGTTGTATGCTTTTAAAAAGAGGATTTACCCGTCATCCTCTTTTTCGTTTGCTGGAAAATGTAGCACTGTAGACTTGTTTAAGAAACGCCTTTGTTTTTGTTATCTAGATTCTTTTCCTCTTCACTGTACAAAACGTATTACCTCGTATTGGAACCCCGTCATCACGATCATTGTAGTGTTCAGCCTTCCGAAACAGTAGCTATCTTCATTCAGTGATCATTGTGTATCCTGACAGAACTAAATGACACTACTTTTCTTTCTTTACTTTATATTGGTTAAATATGAAGGATTAAAAATATATTTTTCTCTGTCCCTGCATCTACGTACCTTCATCTTCGATGGTTTCAAACACCAAGTATGTCAAAATCGCTTTCTTTCAGGAGCGAATATGATTTTTTCTTTTTTTATGTAGCGTGAAAATAGTACGGCATCATTCGCATGCTCTCCTCAATGATGCCCATTACTCTAGCTAAAGATTACTGGAAGAAATAACTTCCTCTTAACAACCACTGTAACAGTACTTTACACAATGAAACTTTGGTATGGCACCCATGTGCTGAAGTTATGCTATTATTTCTATATATTTCCGTTGAGGAAGTTGACAGATCCTGTACTATATTCATTGACAAGTTCTGTGCAAGAAGATGACTTTTTGATTTCGTAAGCTAGACTGTCCGTTTTATTTCGTTCGTTCATGTCAATACAAAATTCAACATAAGGATCGAAATAATAGCTCACATTTGTGTGGTACATTGCAGTTATTTTCTTTCCCTTTTCCAATAGCAAAAACCTTTGAGTTTTTATTCAGTTTGAATTTGAAAAAGTGAAAAGACTTCCCCATTTAGCAAGACGCCAGCGAAGACAATTAAACAGTTTCTTGTTTGAAATGGCTGTCGTTCCAGCAAACATCATTAATAGCTTCTGCCTCTTCTTCGTAGATCGCGAGCGGGGATCATCGCTCAAGGAATAGGAATTCCTGAGTGATAAGAGGTGGGATTGGCATTCAAAATTAAAAAAAGGCCATTTCAGTTCTCTATTTTCTGTGGGATTTTCATACTGACTTTTTGGCCTTCGTTACTTTGTTCATACAGAGGCTTACATAATTAGCATAAACATGATGCAAAGTTTGCTACATATATTTGAGCTATGATTTGGATCATTATGTTAAATTTTATATTGATATGAGAGGGAAATAAAATAAACATTCTAGTTTATAAAATCCAAATGCCGTCTTCTTGCATAAAACTTCTCAATGGGAGTCGTAAATGGACAATGGAAAGGAAATTCAATACCCTTGCTTCTAAGGGTATCACCATGTCATTAGTCAAATTATGCAATAATAAATGGTGATTGGTTATTACAATAAATTGATTTCAGTCTGTCTGACTCTACACTAATGCTTCATTTTGAGGAACTTTTCAAAGAGATTTATTGTTCGTAATCACGACAGTATTAATTAGGGTATGCACCCTGCTTAAATAAATCCTCTAATATCACTTCTGAATGATTCCCTTTTTACTGAAAACAGAGGGGACCACATTTGTGTGTGAGGGGTCTCTTCAATGAGTTAGAAAAAGGGGATGAACTGTCTTCACCAAAAATAATGCCCTATGATTAATGGTTGTCTTATCGGGTGCCATTATGTTTGCGGAGCGGGTGACAAATGATAGAAGTCTTGAGGGCTTTCAGGCGTAGCAAATCGTCAGCATAAAACCACTTGAAAACAGCTCCGAAAATTTCATGTCAGAAATATTCTCTTCTCGCTGTTTTCTTAGAAACTTTTGAACTGTTGTAATATTAGATGTCACGAACCCTTTTGGGTTCGACAGGTTCTTAAAAAAACAAAAAGAACGGAACTGAGAAAGTCTGGCAAAAATCGAGGCAGGCAAAGGAGGACGAAGCTAAACATAAAAATGGTGACCTTAAAGCTAATTTGACCTTAAAGCTAATTTATTATTAAAAAAATTTACAGCATTTACATTTATACAAATGAGTCAGTAGCTGAATGGACATGAAAATTTAACAATTACTAAAGTCAAAGAAAACATGAGTCAGTAAATAAATGACATATCAATAAACGTCATAAATGACCAAATCAATTAACAAACACATGAGCAGCACAAAAATTACTTTAAACAGTCAGTAAAAATATGTAAAACATACGCCTTCAACAATTAAATTCTAATTTTCAGACACGGGAAAGGCAAAAACAAAAGCAACCCGTCCAAAACAATCACTACACGAGCAACAACACTAGTGAGGCAAGCTCAAACACTCATAACTCCTGCAAAACACTAAAGAATACCAAACAAAAAGTATACACTGCACAATTATACATAACAGGTAATAAGGCACTTTCTAACACTGTGATATTTTTGTCAAAATAAACACGTTACGCCCCAACAGCAAAAACAGCAATGACCACAACAGGGTTAATAACCTCTACAAACGTGACAAGAAAAAACACCATAAACCAAACAGTGGCATTAACACAGGCAAGCTACTGAAACAGACGATGCTGCAAACAGTTGATACTATCAACTCAGGAGAGCTGCCGAGACAGACGGGCTGCATACACGGACGAGGACACACACACACACACAGATGAGGTCGCGCACACAGACAGGGCCACACGCCTAGTAGTCCAGTCAAAATATAACCTGAGCACCCATCACCCCCCAAAAATTGCAAGAAATTGTTTTATTGCATTAATTTGTTGTTTCAGGTGTAAATAACCATATAACAAAAGTTTACCAAAATTGGGTTACCGAAAATGGGTCAAAATTCTATTTGCCTCTTGTTAATACAGCTCACTCTGCATCTTTTATGCACTTCGGTACCAGCAACTACCACAATACTGTCGCCTCTGTCATTGCCTGGACTTGTTGATTCCTTCAGCTCCCTTTTCACCAATTTCACCAATCACTGCCCACGAAGTGATCAGACTGTCATTCGATCGGAGTTCCTCTGATGAAGAGTTAGAGGAATTTACTGCCACATAAGCTGTAGGTCCCGGCTAACAATTTAGCCACGTAAAATAAGTCTAATCCTTCAGGCCAGCCTAGGAGAGCTTTTCAGCTCAGTGGTCTAAAACTGTATACTTAACTTTTTAAAAAAAAAAAAAAAAATTAATGTTAGTAACATCTCAAAGCTGGAGTGGCTGAATAAAAGCAATAAACTAGAAGGGTGCGTGTACCAACAAATTTGACCTCATTGCAGGATGACATCACAACATTATGACTGCACCTATAAACTTCTTATAAGCCTTGAAAAATGGGGTAAACGTTATGTATACATTTGTAAAGTCACTTGTTCACTGAAATTACCACTTATCAAAGTACGGAAGAGCTAACCGCCTTCCTAACCGGAATATTAGGTGTTTTTAGTGGCAGAGGCGGCCATCAACCATGACGCCATTTTGACCCATTTTTGGTAACCCAATTTTAGTAAACTTTTGCTATATGGTTATTTACACATGAAACAACAAATTAATGCAATAAAACAATTTCTTGCAATTTTTTGGGATGATGAAGGGGAAATGTGAAATATGGAGATATGTAGCATTAGTCGGCATATTTGTATGACGCCATTTTGACCTATTTCCGGCACCCCAATTTTGGTAAACTTTTGTTGCATTAATGTCCACACATAAAAGATTAAATCAACACCATAAAACAATTTCTTGCAATTTTTTTAGGGTTGTTGCCTACTTTGACTAGACTACAGACGAGGCAACAGACAAGGACGAGGCCACACACACACACACGAACTCAGGCGAGCTGCCGAAACAGACGAGGCTGTACACGCAGACAAGCTCAGGCGAACTGCCGAAACAGACGAAGCTGCAAACTGTTGATACTGTCAACTCAGGCGAACTGCCGAAACAGACGAGGCTATACACAAGTGGTCCTCAACATCCTGACGCTGCTCAGAAACTGACATCTCAGTACTCCGTCCCGATATTGACTATGCTACTCCCATGCTGACTCTCCGCTACTGACTTGAAGCAGTCAGACACCACCTGACTGACGTCATCTCACCTACATAAATACAAAAACAAGACAACAGGTGAAACAACCCCTACAAGGGAACAATCAGAAGACGATTGTTCCTGCAAAACGACCACTGAACCTGACATAGCGTTAATCGAACATTTTAGCTTGATATTTGAAGTTTTATCTTCATACAAATGTTTGTCACTGGGGAAGAGTAAAGATAGTTTTAAGAACAGATAGTCTAATTAAATAAGCACTTTACCCTATCAAATCAAAACTAATATACACACACAAACTGTATATATATATATATATATATATATATATATATATATATATATATATATATATATATATATATATATATACATATGTGTGTGTGTGTGTGTGTGTGTGATTCTAATAGCCACAATGCCCTCTTAACTTCTCGAATTCTTCGCGCTTTTTTTGGATATGCTTATAACTACGAAGCCGTGACATCCAAACACAAGAAATTGAAGAGACTTGTGATTTGCCGGTCGCGGGAGACGAACCCAGGTCATATTAACCACAAGGAGGTCACGTTGCCGACCTGATCACGTGGTCAGGTTGGCAAAGTGACCTCCTTGTGGTTAAGGTGACCAGGTTCGTCTCCCGCGACCGGCAATTCACAAGTCTCTTCAATTTCTTGTGTTTGGATGTCACGGCTTCGTCGTTACAAGCATATCCAAAAAAAAGCGCGAAGAATCGAGAAGTTAAGAGGCATTGTACCTATTAGAATTACATATGTGTCTGGTAAAAGTGACCAGTAGATTCTACATATATATATATATATATATATATATATATATATATATATATATATATATATATATATATATATATATATATATATATATATATGTGTATGTGTGTGTGTATCTATATATATGAGTTTTATCAAATCACCGTGACATTATGCTATTCGCAAACATTAAGCTGCAAATGTCGTTTAATATCCAATTCTCTCTGCTTCGGGAATATCACCGAATGGAATTTGCAACTGATAAACGATTCGAACGACCGACGCGTCGGTACGGATCGGCGACTTTCAGTTACGTGGGCAATCACTCAGCTGTCAAGAAATGTGTAATAATAAGTTAGTTGATATGGTAGTCAGCCTGATTATCTAGTTTGCTGAACTGTTCGTTTTCTATTAATAAAATCTCATAATAGAAAGAAAAGAAACATCTTCCTGAAAAGTGTATTGTTGCCTTTCAAGTCGAGGTACATTGAGTCTCGGATTGAGTGATGATTAACTATCTTAAACAGGAAAGGATTTGTGAGATGCTTTAATTGCTAAATCATTTCCAAATTTGTAAGAAAGCGTTATTTTCCATATATATTATGCAAAACCCTTTTGTTTTTGTTTTTGTTTTTTAACAAACGATGAGAAATGAGCTTTGAACTGTAAGATAGATTGAAAGGTGACATAAGACCTTCAGACGCATAATTAAAACTTAGTTGGACTTCATAAAGTGATGTGAAAAGGCCACTCATACGTAAGCTCTTAAAATTAAAACCGCTGGTTCTTTCATATCGAAGATAATTGTATTTCTTATAATTTTATTTTTATTTCCTATCAATAATTTTAGAGTCAAACATTGGAAAAAAAAAATCCCAGTGAATTCTTTTAAAAACTAAATTCACTAGTCCCAACTATTAGATTTAAATCAGAATGGGAAAATGACGATAAATTGCCTCTCCTAAACATATCAATCATAAAAGGGGAGAATAATATGCCTTCGCCTTATGTAGGAAGCCTCTTTCGCTTTTTCTTATATTCACTTCCTTGGCTATCATGCTGTCTCAGTAAAGGTCACGGTTGGCTGCAATCTGTTTCTCAGAGGGCTTAGGATAAGTTCACATAGATATCCAGAAAAAGAATTAGATACGATATGGCAACATTTAACGTAATTGATCTACCCAGCCTACATTATTTAAAAGGCTATCAACAAAGCGAACAAAATATTCTACAAAGGCCTCATAAACAACGAACAAATACATTTTAATGACAAAATAAAGTTTCCTAAGGTCGAGAACATCGAAAAAGCAACTGAACACCTCAAATCTAACAATCCATTTATATTTCATTATATCCCAAATCCATCTGGGGCTCACTCATCAACGTGTACTTAAAAAAAAAAAAAAGCAGACGCCGGTGTTAATGACGTTACATGCAGTAGCTGTAATGACATTTCCTTTGGGGAGACAGATAGATCCATCTCACCAAGATTAATTGAGCACAAAAGATCAGTATGATATCCTCCAGAGAGATGGGGATTTTCGTACATATTACGGATAATGGCCATGCCATAAACTTGGGTGGGGGCAAGTTGGTTTTCAATTGCAGCTGTCCGTACATAAGGAAGATTCGGAATCTGCCCTCATGAATCAAACTAACAATTTAAACCTATTAGGAGGACATTGGAAATCGGATCGCACCAATTGATAATCTTAAGCCCATTCTCAAGGTGTTTCAGCGGATATGCTCTCTAGACTCAACGTAAGTGGGAAATGATGAGGACCAAAAAATGAGGGAAGGACCTCTCTCCCATCCCGGGGCAACAGGTACCTACATACTACCAACGACGTATTGCCACATCTCCATATGCCTTATTAATACTATTATCACTTTCCATCTGTTCACATTTCACCAGTAATCAAAAATACAGAACTGGTGGTATCCAAAATATATGGTGGTAACGTATATATATTCTTTTTGTGGGTCTTTTGTCTTCATAGTACACTGTTGGAGCACAGTAAAAGGTGTACACACACACACACACACACACACACACACACACACACACATATATATATATATATATATATATATATATATATATATATATATATATATATATATATATATATATATATATATATAGTATATATATATTAAGACTTAAGCGAACGAATTGCTGGCTTGTGAAAAGGTGTGTCGGTGGAGTGGCCTTTATGTTGACGTTGGTGTTTTCCCCTGTTAGATACAGCGGGTATCTGACAGGTTCATTTGTGCCCTCTGATCATGGCCAAGATGCATGGAGACAACATGACACATTGATGGAAGCTTTGTGATATCTGTGGGGTCAGAAGCGATGTCTTCCGAACATTGAACTTGACAGAGATGTCATGCTTCAAGGGAGGGGTTA
>NC_089752.1:88445879-88463379 GCF_040412425.1 Macrobrachium rosenbergii
TTCCTGCTACCGGACATCAGAATTTCTTCACATTTTCTGCACTTGGATCTTAAGGCTTTATATGAAACGCAGTATGATAAAAAAAATTTCATATATAATTCGAGACATTTAATAGGGCAGTGTGGCTATATATATATATATATATATATATATATATATATATATATATATATATATACATATACACATATATATATATATATATATATATATATATATATATATATATATATATATATATATACATACATACATACATATACAAAGCCTTAAGATCCAAGTGCAACAAATATCAAGGCTAAAATTCTGATGTAAAATAGCAAATAACAAAAGATCCCCTAAACAAAAAATAAACCATTGCTGACTTAAAACATCAGTAAAAAGGATAAAAACCTAAAATAAAATTGTTAAAAATACATGAAAATTTTTTCAGATATACATATATATTATTATATAGTTATATATATGCTATATAAACAATAAACATATATATATATATATATATATTAAAGCTGGACGAGAATGATCCAGAGGAACATCTTTTGCGCTAAGTGGACAATAGATTTTATTACTTTAGTATAGGCTTAAATATATATAGTTTAGAATCTACTGGTCACTTTTATGTGGTTTACATATGTAATTAGCCACAACGCCAATATTTCTCACATCTTTGACCTTTTTGCAGTCGGCGTGTTTCCCACAATGTCTGACAATGGCATTGAGTGCAAGTAAATAAATAAACAACTGACCGGTGGTGCATTAAAGGGGCAGACCCAGGTGACTAAACATATTGGCGTTGCCATTGTTGTCTAACCCGAAGGATCCAAGGCTTTAGTTGTGACATAAAATATCCAAAAGTTAAAATGGCATAATGCTTTTACAATTATACTAATCTGGTAAACACGAACACCAGTCCTATTCTTGAATGTATATTTCAAAAAAGCTTGTTCCCTCTAACAATCATTCCTTGTCCACGCCTACAATGGTGAGGATTAAGTCTATTCAGCTTATGTTTATTGTATCTAAAACAACAGTTACATGTAGGAATAAGGTCTGTTAGTTAAAAAATTTTCTTTTATCCTTCTCGTGGTTTTTTTAACAATTTTATTTTCGTTCTTTTAGGGGATGTTTTGTTCATATTTTATTTCGGACATCTAAATCTTCTTCATATTTGTATATTTTACTTTGTATTTTTAGCATTGAGATGTGACAAGTGATCTCAAAAAAGCACCTGAATTTAAAGGAAAGTTATGTAGGTCATTGTAGCTATTTTGATTACATAGGTATTTTCTGGTAATAGCGATCAGTAGATTCTACATATATATTATATAAAAAGCAATAAAAATCGATTATATATATATATGATGGTGAAGATGGGTCTATTCAATCTCTAATATAGAATGTATAAAACAACAGGTATATGCATGTATGAGAGGCAATGGACTTTTATCCTTCTCGTTGTCAGGTCAACAATGGTACCTCATTCTGATTTGGGGGCCCAGGTTCGTTTCCTGCTACCGGACATCAGAATTTCTTCACATTTCTGCACTTGGATCTTAAGGCTTTATACATGAAACGCGTCTCCAAAAAAGCGCGAAGAATTCGAGATATTTAAGAGGGCAGTGTGGCTATTACAATTAGATATATATATATATATATATATATATATATATATATATATATATATATATATATATATATATATATATATATATATATATATATATATATATATATATATATATATATATATATATATATATATATATATGTATATATATATATATATATATATATATATATATATATATATATATATATATATATATATATATATATATATATATATATATATATATATATATATATATATATATATATATATATATATATATATATATATATATATATATATATATATATATATATATATATATATATATATATATATATATATGATATAGATAGGCCTATAAAAGATACTAGAAAAATTAGATAATGAGCTTAACAATTATACGTTTTTGCGACCATATAACAGTATCCAATCAGAGATAATCTGGCTTTTGTTTAAAATAATAATGAATAGCTGCTCTTGAAAAGCTTTTTACATAATGATGTTGCTTGGCCTAAAAGCATAATATAAAAATCACAAATGATAATGATAATAATAATTATTCACTCGATGCAAGCAAGTTTGATTTGAAGGAGATATATTTTAGTTAACGAAGTAAACCGCAGAAACATATCCTTCATAAATAAAAGATTTTAAGTTGAATATCATGTATTTCAGAACAGAAAACTAGAGCTGTGATGCGCTTTTGCCAGAATATATGACCCTGGGGTAATCTCCAAGACCAGCAAGAGAATCTGGAAATAATCGCCACACTGAGGCCCATTGCAAACATCCTTGATAGATTTCTCTTATGTTGAAAAGATAAATGGCGTTTCGCTTTTACGTTCTGGAAAGATATATAAGAAGAAAGCGAGTTGGTTAGTTATAGTATAACTTACATACAGCACAAATCAATTGCCAAAAAGCGAATTCTTCTTTAAACGAATCTTATCAAAGGTTTTCTGCAAAAGTTACAACCTTCCTATAGACTGGCAAAAGATGTGAAACTTGGATACATGGAGTAAAATAATTTTTTTTTTATTACTTCGTTATTATTTATGTTCAAAAGAGTCAAAAGTTCATTTACAATATTCAGATTAAATATTTAGATGAATTGAAATCTGTGTGAAGACAAAAACATGAAAATAACAATTTTAGCAGCCAAAAAGCGGAATCATACAATTTCATCAGCTTCGATAACAAGTCAGTACATTATTGATATCGTAATCTGTTCTTTACTTCTTTCTGGACGATTCATCACTGCCTGTTCTGAGAAGATATTTAACAAATGAGCTCACTACCAATGAGGTTGTACATCCTCCTTTATGACAAGCTGGTAAATGTTTCTCATGTAAATAGGTGTAGATGTTTTTATCATTGCAGGATTAAGATTTTCTTGGAAGTTTGTTAAAACGAAAATAATAGCGAAAGCAGAAAATTAAGTTGTTAATCTGCTGATACGGAAACAGCACAGTTATTAATACAGTGTAACACTAACGGCTAACGTTGAACAAAGAGCAGAGTCAAATAGTAGAGTTGAAAATTTTGTTACCAAAAACGGTTTGTGCTGAAATTTTATTATCACTATTACTCGAGATACGCTGTGTTTTCCTAAACAAATCCAAACTGCATGTAAAGATACAAATGCCTAAAATCCAGGTGAAGGAAATAGGAACCAAGATGATAGCGAAAATAATCGAAAGCAACAATAGAACAAGCCAGTAAGAAACTCACTTAGAAAAGGAACGAATAATTGCCCAGAAAAAAATAATTTATTGGATATCAAAGAATAAGGGCTCGCACTATGGACAGTCTCAGAACATGCAAAATCCAGAGACAAAAAATAATTTGTGGATTATATTGTTCAAAACCAAAACTCAAAAATAAGCTTTCTTATCCTTTATTCAAACACTTTCAAACTATCATTGTTCCGAGTACCGGAAAATCTAATCATCTCAAAAAATCCAGGTGAAAGCTGAACATTATCAAGAGTTTTATGCTAAAGAATCATAATAAATCTAATGAAAATTCACCGCTTTGGTAAAGCACAGCTTGACGAAGAAACAACAAAGGTTGGAGAAATAATTCTTTATCTCTCATAGATAGAATATTGTGTTTAAATAATTTTGATCATTATCATTTTATAGTTTAGCCAGAGAACTGAGCTAAAAGTCTCAAATAAAGAGACTTAACTGTTTGCTCTTATCTTTAGTAAACGTAGTAGAAAATAGGTCAAATGGTCCTTAGACAGTGCCAAGCTGACCGGCCACCAGACACTAAAATTAGTCTTCGTAATGAATCCCGTGGAAAAGGAACTTTCTCGTTTTGAGAAGAGTAACGAGATGTCTCTTCACCAGCGAAAACTTGGCTCGTGAATCATCGAACCAGAGGCAAATGACACCCTTAAAGCTCTAGATTGCTTTACCACAGCTGAAGAGGAGACAACTGTGGAAAAATTGAGAAAATGATTCTCCGAATTCCGTCACCTACTAATTTTCGCCTTGCAATTCTGGAGTGGTTAGCCTTCTTCCATTAAATGCATTTGGGTACCTTGGACTCCCAAAGGCATGAACTTCCACTTACTGTTTGTTTTCTTGGATATTCATGTCTTCATATTACGCATTTGGGCGTCCCACACATAAATTCATTGCTGCAAATCTGAAATAATGATTACCGAAAGATGAGTTTAATATAATCTGATTTTTTCCACTATCTAAAAAGGCTATATAGATGCATTTCGTTTATTTTAAATAGTTCTGTATTCAAGATTCATTAAAATTTTGACTGTGCACGTTATTACGCTACAGCATGAGTGAGTAGGTCCGTTCTCTACCTTAGTTTAGACTAATTATTTTTATGTTAGCTTCCAATCTTTTCTTTTAAATCACCCTTCAACTTCAATTTCAGCAATATTCTTTACTTTAGAATCCCTTCTGTTATGATAAAATATGTTTAAATCTCGAGAATCACCACAAATGCAGAAAATACACAACTTTTACAAAGTTTTCCATGTTCTTCGTTACTCTGTGCGTAAGACGATGAGCACTATGGACAGAAATTGTTGAAAAATTTAGTCTCAGTCTCCCAAATTCGTTAAGGAAAACGCCTTAAAATTATACATATTCGCCAATAAGAGAGGAGCGCATTTTTAAAGGAAAGCACTCGGCTAAAAAGAATCCAAGCAAGAAATGCAGTCAGTTCACCCAGAATGCAGGCTCAGCCGTTATGAAAATCTGACGACCTTGTAATAATATACTCACTACCTCATCGAGGTCAAATCGCTAAAGGAAGGGAAAACTTTTTAAGAAGAAAATAACAGAAACCTCTAGACGAGTCTCACTAGAAACGAAACTAAAGCGAAAATCACGAATGCAACAATAAAGAAAGAAAAATGAGAGAGAGAGAGAGAGAAGAGAGAGAGAGAGAGAGAGAGAGCACCGCTCAGTGGCACAAAACTCCACGCTCCTTAAACTTAGATTAATGACGGTCGTTTTTTTACATAGGGAGCAAACTACCGCCATATTCCCTGGATCTTCGTTATTTCTTTTCTTACTTCCCATTATGCCGTTCTTTTTCATTGTAGTATTCCCTATCTTTCAAACAAATCACCGAGCATAAAACCTGGAGTCAGTTGGTCTAAAAATCTATGAATAATTCAATCTCTGGGGAATTATTATATTCCCTTTCATTTAGTTTCATTATTTTCTCAGGCTTTATCCATCATCAATATGTAGATACCTTGGACTGTAACACATTCCAGAACATCATCTACGACATCATAAGATTAAACTTTGTCAGTATTTTTTTGTATCTATGTTGGTTATAAACCACTTATATTCATTACTGTTCATATAAATATTCGATTGCCAACAAAACCCATGGTGCAGTATAAAATTATTTGTATATAATCATCACATAATTTTAGTCTTCATGGGTAATGGGAAGCGATGACAACGTTTCCTCATGTTTCACTAATTCTATTCACGCACAGCCAGTTAAACATCCAGGAAAATCATCTAGTTACAACAAGGCAAACTACACGTTATGAACCGTGAATATCATTTGATCTGTCACCCTATTTACGAAATCATTTTTTCATGGATGGTGCTCTTGCCTTCTAATTATTAATTGTACTGAAGTTCCACAAGAAGAATTAGCAGCCTTAGCGCTGCCCTGAAGTGAATAAAGACCTTTTCCTTCTGAACATAATCAGTTCCATAGTTGCATGGCAGCTGTGCCTGGTAACTCAAACAAGAAATTAGCCTCCATCATTTCTCTCTGACGATGCTGTGCAGGAAAATTGAAATGTTCTTGTTCTCCTCCGTCCGTTCGTCTGTCTGTCTGTCTGTCTGACTTATATTGGAACTGACGACAGTGACGATGATACTGCTTTTCTTCACAGATTTGATTTGATTAACAGGTATGCCTACAAACATTATAATGCCATAAAAAAGAAGTAAGCATAAAGTCTCATGTTATTTCTCTCTCTCTCTCTCTCTCTCTCTCTCTCTCTCTCTCTCTCTCTCTCTTAGCGTATGGTACTGACAGTAGCTAGGAACTAGGAGGTTATGATAATGTTGAGTATAATACATATTTGTTAAAGCGTTTGAACTGAATTTTGAGAAATAAAAAAGATTAAATAAAAGGAAAGTTTGGAGCACAAAGAATTATTAGATTTTGTTTCACTCGCTGACAAATATAGCTCTGTATTTTTTTAAGTTAACCTTGTGAATTCATCTAATTCAATTAAAGTACCTGAGAGTTAAAAAAATGTTTTATTACGTTTGTCTTCTCCTAATTTTCAAAAATGGAAAATAAAGAAAACATTAACAAAATAGAAAGAAAAAACTATAAAAAAAAATCGAGTTTTTTTTTGAAAGGTTTCTGTTGTACAGTGTGACACTGACTTATTGACAGGGCCATCTGTGCATGTGTGCAGTACGGTAACAAAATACAGTTACAAATCAGAAAGAATCGATAGATGGAAATTTTTTTAAATAACATTTGAATATAGGCATCGATCCATGGGATATTCTTCAGAGATTTTATTTGCATTATCATTGATCGATATCATCTATTGTTTTGATGTTAGCTGCACATTGTGTACTCAAAGTATTTATTCGAGAAAGCATTTTGCAACAGAATGAATTTGAAGACAAATCTAGGAAGATGAATTTGATATCTATATAGTTACTGTGAATGAGAAAAACTGACAGTGTGTTACAAATTAAATGATGAGATAAACTGACAGTGCAATATCTTTGTTACAATTATTAAATATATATATATATATATATATATATATGAAAGTTATATATAATATATATATAAGATATATATATATATATATATATATATATATATATATATATATATATATATATATATATATATATATATATATATATATATATATATCGCAACTACGTCCCAAAACCTCGTCATCATCAGCTAGAGAACTCTAAGGAAAACTACTGACACCGCAGCATTCGAAATGCTACAAAACGTTAGCTGACGAGAATGATGGAGGAAGATAATGTTCAAAAAAGAAAATTATGAAAAGCTCAATAGTAACGGCTAATGATAAAAATACATTGGAGGATTTACAAAGATTGGTAATTACGTACTCCTTGTAAATGTTACCACAAACTGATTTGGAAAAATATAAGAAAATCGTTCATTTTAGTCTATACTCGCAAACACATTTCGAGACCTCTATCATCTTCTTTATCTAGATGATACTCTACAATTCACACTTGGGATGAGACGAAATGTCTTAAAACTTATGTACCCAGATCCCTTTCCTCGTGACTTTCGTTCTATGTCTGTAGTATGAGCCTCTCAGAATCCTCTAGAACTGTAATGTGTGATTTGGAAACGTGCAATGCTCTTTTTTGATATCAAAGGAAGCAAATAGAATTTATGCTGGAAACATTATAAGCATCTCTTCAGTTACAAAATACCCATAGTAGCATGAGTCTTGCACTAGCGGATCGAAAGGGGGTATCTGGGCATGTGCCCCCTGCTGAAAATAATGACAAAATAATAATATTGAAGATTTAGATAATGATAATAATAATACCAACATAAATGAGAAATATAAAAATGGGAAAAAACAAAAAAATCTGTTACAGAAATAATAAAAATAAAAAAAAGTAATAATATAATAACAATAATCTTAATGATAATAATAATGGTTCTGTATTTCCTGATGCAACAGGCGATTGCTGTCCATTTCATATTTTCTACTTAAATGCTGAATGATATGCTGAAGAAAATATATTATACTATGATACGACAGAAATATTTCATATATATATATATATATATATATATATATATATATATATATATATATATATATATATATATATACATATGTATGTATGTATAATATGTAAAATTATTTTGGCCGCCCCCATGAAATTTTTCTGGATCCCGCTAGTGGAGTCTTGAAATGGAAAAACAAATGCACAGTTATGTGTGGGTAAAAATATATAAAAAAATAAATAAATCTAAACAGAGCTTGAAAAGGGGAATCAAACAAATTCCCGAAAGCTGTCTCTTTAGATTTATTTTTTGAAATATATTTGGACCAATCCATGACAGGGGATTTGTTTCTGCAATCTCTTCAGTGAAACGTTAAACTTATATATTTTATATACAGGTGAAGTTCGGTATCCTTTTGTTTGACTGTAACTGTTGTCTCATAAAAAGGTCAAGAAAACTGAATCTTATTTTTTTCACAGAGAACTGGACAAATGACGTCAGTCATGGATAATTGCGTTGTTCGAGGAACCACTGCTTGTTTAATGGTTACATGGATTAAATAGTCTAACCTTAATTTATTTCAAATGTCCCATTTTCATGCCAGAATGTTTTATTTTTATGGCAAAAATATTCAAATACATCATTTGCAGTAGTCATCAGTTCCTTTAACTTTCCCAGTACTATATGACATTTTAACAAAGAATAAAAGCAGCAAAGAACTGGTATACTAACCAACAAGAAAAAAAAAAAATTCCTGAAAATTTATTACAATGGAAACGCATTGCTCAAAAGGCAATTATTTTCTTGTTTCGTTTATAGATTATCTGGATCAGATCTCTTACATGATCATCGGTTCCCAATTCCATGACAATAAGGGGTTTCCGCAAAACATTTTTGCCCAATTATTAAGAAAAACTTTCCATCTTATCGCTTTTGAACAATGCACATGTAATAATACAGGTAACTGTCCGTAACACCATCGATATACACTCGCCATCATATCAACATCCCACGAAGTACTTGGAACGAAGCTATCACAGCAATTAGCGGACATTCATAAAATTACCAACGTATGCAATGACTGTGCAAGAGGACCGGTGGCTCCTGGCCGTCAGTTTTTGCCTCCGACATAAAAAGACGAGAGTTTATGGAACCATTTGACAAGCCCTCAGAGTTCTAAAGTGAAGTCTATCGGCGGTGGTCTTAAAAAGGAGACATAACCTCATGTTAAAGTGTTGAGCCTAAGTTAACATTTTCCTTATTAACCTTGTCATTCAAAAACATCTTAATGTCTTTATCCAATCATATGCGATATTTTCCAAGGTCGACATTTTTAAAGCAACATCTGACTAAGAGGTTTTCGGTCTCTCTCTCTCGATCGATCGATCGAAGAACTTGAAATGTTTAACAGACTGAACTTCATAAATCAAGGAGAGAAAGCTGTCTTTGTGAGGTAAAATGATCGTGAATATATTTTCGGTCAGTCTGCTGAGTTCTAGTTTCACTATATTCGAAGGGCAGGTGACGTCAGTCATGCCACCTAATTCTCCATCTTTGAGGAAATCTAAAATTCCCTGATTGCACACAATTCGGTGTCTACTCCCTTCCTTCCTGTTTCATGCCTCCGTTTTTCTCACTACACTGACCTTTCTACCTTTAGGAAGCATAAGAATTGAATGAGTCCCCAGACGTTAAGCTGAAATATAGAGCTCAAAATCTACTATAGTAAAAGCCACGGCTCTTTGCAGATAAGCCCGCCCACTGCACGCCAGTAATTGGCTAGCTCTCGAAAGGGGAATGACGTCACACTAATTAACCATCTATTTGACTACTGGTGCGGATTTGACTCCGTTCGGTAATGCTGAGCTCCGTGGCCACCAAATATTTGAGTTCCCGGAGTTGTGAAGTATGCAACTGATATATCCGGTAAAAGATGTATTAAGTTATATATCATTATGAAGATCTTGGATCATTCTGTCTATGCATCTTTTTTTTTATCATGAGCAGCCTAAATTCGCAAGCATCTTGCTTTTTTTTTTATTGATGGTGGCCTACATAAGCGGTTCAACATGAAATGAAGTATAGACTTATTGAAATGTAGCATAGACTCATGTAGCCTGTTCCGATGTTAGGGAATTAATTCACCATAATCCTGCGTGTCGGATGTTAATATCATTGTGAGGTTAGGCCTACACATCAAATTCTTATATTTTGAGGCAATGACAGGACATAGGACTACACGTCAATTTCCTATGGCAAATAGTTTTCTATCCGTATCTGTTAGAAATAGAGTAACTTTTAATTAATATAGTAGCTTCAATTCCACGATATATAATGTATATGCATACAGTGGAATGTACACGTATAAGCACGTGCATATACACATGCATGTATACATGTAATTTAAAGCCACTTATACCACAGAGAATAAAAGTAAAATTTGTGGCCTTGTAGCTGATGGCACACGTGGACCAATCATAGCCTGTCTTAGCCTTACACAAAACTGTCGAACTGCTCTCAATAAATTATATAGAAAATATATTTACAAAAGGGCTAACATATTATATTACTGTGATGATACAAGGCTCCTGTAGCATTTCAATGAAAATGAAGGTTATGGTTGGAAGGCATCATAAGATTCAAAGCGAAATAAGAAAAAATAAATGATAGCTGAAAAAGACATGTATGAGATGACCCAAGTCAGTCTGCGAGTAGCCAATGATTCATTTGATTTTGGGGGCATTCTTGTAAATTATCCTGTTGGACAAAAGGATACATATATAAATGTCATTAAATTTCTCTCTCTCTCTCTCTCTCTCTCTTTCTCTCTCTCTCTCTCTCTCTCTCTCTCTCTCTCTCTCTCTCTCTCTCTCTCTCTCTGTTGTTAGGAGAATATTCTAGGGTAGACTATATTCATAAGATCTCGATTACTCTTAATTAAAACAAGTGCCTAAGTTTCAATTAACAGTAGTAGGCAGATAACTCTCTACGCTAGTATTTATGAATAGCTCTACGTTTATTCTGCAATGTTAAGTCACCATATGAAAAGTGTTCGAAGACTACAAAAACCATAGCAGCAACAACAAACAACAAGAATAACCACAAGAACCACAATAAAACGGCTGAATATATAAACTGCATAAACCGACAAAAAGACATTGGACATTATAGGTCTGCATCATTTGTTTATGATCCTGTTATTTTGAAAGGAGATAATGTCCTTAAGAAAATTCTCAGCAAATTATATCCAGTATGACTTACAGCCTATCTTACTGTAATTTTAAGCTAAACATAGGATTTCTCTGGTTTTGTAGGGTGCAGTCACTGCTTGTCATCTCACCGAATGTGATCACGTTTCAGTGAAATCAATTTATGACTATTAAAATTTAGTAAAATTTTCTGAAATCGGTATGGTATATCAGTCTTCACAGCTCTATGACATCTCTGTGTTTAGATTTAGAATGGTGAATGCGCTCGACAATATCAGACGGTAATTATCATCGGCTGTAATTCAAGTGCACCGATTCGAACTTGGATTACCCTTTTAGGGAGATGTTTATTATGATTTTATTTCAGGGGATAATATACGTTTCCATTTTGGTAATCAGCAGAACTTAATTTAGCTCGGTAAAACAACCATTGCTAAATTGTTGAAGATGAAAAGAACCATATATTAACCAACTTTCCGAAACCATTGCCAACCAATCAGCTTCAAGGAATGGTCATGACGTAAGCAGTGGGCGGGCTTAGCTGCAAAGAGCTGTGGATGTTGCTTTTTAGTTTTCTGTAAAAGAAAACTATTGAGGTGGCTTTTTGTCTGTCTGTCCACCCTTAGATCTTGAAAACTACTGAGACTAGAGGGCTGCAAATTGGTATGTTTATCATCCACCCTACAATCATCAAGCATACCAAATTACAGCACTCTAGCCTCAGTAGTTTTTATTTTATTAAAGGTTAAAGTTATCCGTGATCATGCATCTGGCAATGCTATAGGACAGGCCATCACCGGGCCGAGCCTGAAAGTTTCATGGGACGCGGCTCATACAGCATTATACTCTGTACAGAAACTCGATTGAGTCGAAGAAACTTCGGCGCATTTTTTCCTTTTGTGTGTGTGTGTGTGTTTTCTTTATAATGCTGGATCACAGGAGCCCGCTGGGCTGAGTCGGTGGACACCAGATGAGGTCTTTGTCTTTGCCGGTGCCTGATTTGGTAATCTTTAGACCTTGATCTTAATATGGTGGCTACACTAGTACTCATGAGCACCGTCTCACCTGTGCGCATTATATCAGTCACCTGTTTCTGAACTCGGACCAAAAAAGTCATATGCCTTATTTTTTTTTTTACATAGCAACAGAAACAATGAATCCAATCCGAAGTGATATTGACTTTAATAAAAAGAAGATCAAATGCTGGAATACCTCGAAAATCAACAGAAGAATGGTTCTCACGTGGAGACAATGTGGTAATAATAATAAAACGGTATTTAGAAGAAGGAGGAGAACAAGCAATTCCAGAGTGCAAAATTAACCGGTGATTCAAAGCCAATCAAATTAGCAATCCTAAGATATTCAATGGCAACCCATTTCAGAGAAAAATTATCACATGTTTCATTAAAATATAGAAAGTGAACACTGAAACATTTATTTGCGGGCAGAAACGAAGTACTATAAAATCAAAGTACGAGAGCCTCCATAATCATCTTCCCTCAAAGTTCTTTTGTGTTCTATATCATTTCAGTTTTGAAATTATGCTATGCCAAGCACCGTCAAACTTTTGGCCATTCGGCGCTTAAGACAGCGAAAAGAGGCAGTTGGATTTCTTTGAAAGTAAGATAAAGAGATCATTAAAATAAATGAAGGAGATGAAGCACAAGGATCTAAAGGAGGAGCTGGGAAAAACCCCAACAGCTGCACTAAGAAGCAACAGGGATACTGCAGACACCATTTAGTAATGCCTAAAACAGCACACCACGCGAGGCGCACTGACAGCACTAACGGTCTAACGCCCCTACGAAAATAGATTTCTTAACCTGAATTTTTGCAGAATAACTGCTAATCATACTCTCTTGCAAAGAATTGATTATCAGGTATTTGCTTAAATTACTACACCAACTTGGTGTTTTTTCCCGATTAGAGCCAATCATTTGTGAACATGACTTCTTCCCGTCTGCTGACCAGTAAAGAAAGAACATATCATACGTCCACAAATACATGAGTAATGTAGTCCTTGATGCACGAGCAGGTTTTAACCAAGTGACGCTGGTCTTCCAGTAAAAGCTGGGAACTTGAGAGAAATCATTTTCTTCAATTTAGCAGGGACAGTAAAAATCGATAATTTTAACAACAGGCCGATCAGTGCAGACGACGCTTTTAACATAAGAATGGAATTAAAAAACGTGTCTTGAAAAACGAAAAACTTTAACTGTGGACTCGGACACATCTGAATTAACACTAGACGGTAAACACCAGCCCATTCATCAAGAGGCTGATCGGTAAAACACAAGAATGTTCCTTTGTTAAATCATCTATAACTAATTACAGTCCAGGACATCAATATTATAGCAAAGGTCATATAGAAGTTTACACCAAACATCCATGGAAATTCTCATTTCATCCGGCAGAGTAATTGCGCCATCATATGCTCGTACACTGATCATTTGCCAAAGAACTCGTTAATTCAGAATCAGGGGAGGTTCACTATAATAATGACGACGTTCTCGTGTAATAAACAATAACAGGTCAGTACATGTAATCACACGGGGTGTCTGCATTACATATCAGTGTCATCTGAATCACGTACAGAGGAGAAAGGAGTTAACTGGAACATGTAATTTATATTATTCACCTCTTCTGAAGAAATCCTCTATAGGCGAGGAACGAAATATAAACTCATTTTTCAGTGAAAGGGTGTAACCTGAAAGTCATAATTGAATAAGAGCGAATTTCGGAGGGAAAGAAAACCTACCTTTCATCATCAGATTCTTTTGAACTCCTGGAACGAGGAATTTCGCGCCTTTACAAGAAGCGTCTTGCAACAGAGTCCTTTGACCTCCGTATCCTCAAATCAGTAGAAAGCAGCAAATCTTTAGATTAATGGGTAAAAAAATGTAAAAAAGGCAAAAATATAACTAAACCGCTTAATCATAGCATTCCTTCTTATCTTTTTTAAGTAAGATTTTTATTTATTCAAACAAAAAAAATTATAAATTTTAGCCATTACAATCTCCAGCAGCCGTCAAACTATAATGATAATAATAATAATAATAATAATAATAATAATAATAATAATAATAATAATAATAATAATAATAATAATAATAATAATAATAAACACGGTCTCCCACACAAGCCTTGTCAGTGAGTCTGGTAAGATGGCAAATTCCTCCTAACATCAAAAAGCAAAACAGTCGAGACCGCAGCCGTAACATCATATAGCTGTAGATCTATCACAATTAGCTAATTTCGGCCTTGTTAGACAGCACATTGAAGTGATCTGATTAAAAATGAAAGTTACGGCCTTGTTAGAAAGCACATTGAAGTGATCTGATTAAAAATGAAAGTTAATACTCATAATATTACAGTATGTTCATGGCAATTGTGGCTATCAATGAAAGCAATAAATGATTCCTGCTAATTATTATCAAATATGACAGCGAACGTTTTTGTGTAGAGAATGACAGTGAAATTATATCATCATTACACATCATTAGGGACAATAACTGGCATGAAAGAGAGAGAGAGAGAGAGAGAGAGAGAGAGAGAGAGAGAGAGAGAGAGAGATAGAGAGAGAGAGAGAGAGAGAGAGAGAACCGATGAACATTATCATGCATCCAAGTCACAACCTAGGTAAACAGGAATACTGACTTTTGAAGGACTTACTCCTATGCCGTTCCTTTGTGCTACCATTGGCGCTATGAGCCTAGAGAGAGAGAGAGAGAGAGAAGAGAGAGAGAGAGAGAGAGAGAGAGAGAGAGAGAGAGAGTATTAATAACGACAACATGAAATACAATACAGCAGTGTTATCGAGATCTGCAGTGTTGTAATAAGAACTGAGACTCTTTTCGAATTGGAGACAATGAGCCTTGTAGCAGCAGGGATAATTATGACGCCATTTCGCATTCATCCTGAATTCTGAAAACAATCGTTACGAAATTCTGAAATACTGAAAAAGTCGTGGCGCTGAGAGTTTCACGTTTTTCAGTCTCATGCATGAAACGGAATGATGATTTTTTCTCTTGTGTTGCATTATGTTTATTACGACGTATATCCATCAAGAATATTACAATTACTCACGAATCTGTAAGCAATTCAAATATAAAAGTCAAATATTGCAATATTCCAGTTTTAAGGAATATTTACAATCTGATGGTTTGATGATAACTATGCAACCCAATTAATATGAAAGAAAGAACATTGCAATGTAATTTTTCCTTAAATAAAAGACTGACAGTGAACGCAGTGAACTTCTAATCTTAGAAATTAGAAAAAAAAATATATCAGACAAAAGACATTTTTTAAAAGACTGAATTTTACGCAGAAATGAAGATTCCAAAATTAATATCGTAAACAGCACCATCAGCAATATTATGCTGATAGTCCGTAGTTAGCAGTTATCCTGATAATCATTGTATATAATACTAAAATAAGCTCACCTCTCTCTCTCTCTCTCTCTCTCTCTCTCTCTCTCTCTCTCTCTCTCTCTCTTATATATAATCTATGAGTATATATATATATATATATATATATATATATATATATATATATATATATATATATATATATATATATATATATATATATATATATATATACATATATTAGAATCTATATTGGCTACATGATGCTTTGTGGATAATTCTTCCGTTTGTCTTCCAAAAGATTAGTTTTGGTAAGAATAATCGGGAACGTTTCATTTCAATCAAATAAAGTCATAATCATTTCGTTTCATATTCTGCTCTATGTAGTATTCAAATTCTAAGAGACTGAGTTCATGCATCATAAATCATTACAAACCTGAGAGGAATTTTGATTCGCCAATGCTCACTTTATGCAATGGAATGACTTATTATTTAAAATGAATGTATTAGGAGTATCAATATGGTCAATTTAAGAAATTTAAATCAGCCTGTCTTGTAAAATGAAGCTCATTTAACCAAGTTCTGTAGAGAACAAGTGTTAATTTAGATACCTCATTATTAACCTGAAGGTCATATGAACAGAGATGAACTACGCTAAATCAGGTACAGACAAGGTTTCTCAAAACCACAAACCAGCTACAAACTTAAACAAGATTTACTGCAAGAGCCTAAAATAATAATTAGAACTAAATCACCAAACTCCTAAGTAGGTCCTCAGTTTTGAATGGCACAAGATTAAATATTTGTAGAGCATCTAACTACTAAAGGTACCAATTTGAAGTTTAGATTTTGGACAGCTAATTGCCAGCAAAGACTGGCTTGCATGAGTGAGAGTCTACATCCTTAAACCAAAGATGGAGACCAAAATGACAGTGGTGAATGAAACCTAATATACAGTATAAGTTTGCAAGGTATGGCCCTCTGAACACAGCCGTTAAAATGCAGAAACATTTGATTAAGCGTTAGGCACAGAAGACAGTCAAATACTTCACAAAATTAGTTCCTCGTTGCACCGATGTTGAATATAGCCATTAGAATTTCAGCAGAGGAAAAATATTTTACCTTTACTTCGCCGGCCGTTTTTGTACTGCAATGCTCTTTATTTCCTATCTTTCCCTCAGTATCATGGTAATTATCTCCTTTCTCTGTATGGCTGCGTTTCTATTCGTTACGAGGCAGCAGCAACTATACACGCACTTTAAAAATAGATTATGAATGTATCTCTACCCAAAAACCACTTCGGTGAAAAGTCTTATGAAATGTCAAGTAAAGCTTACTATAACCCTCCAAAAAATAAGGTTTGTATTTTTTCTTTGTCAAATGTATTTCTGTTAAGAAGAAACTTCCACTTACACACTTACATTGCGAACAAGAATATTTCCAGAAAAAAATTTACTTTAGTCGAAAGGAAGAGTGGGAGATTGATTAAGAATCATAGTGTGATAATCTGTTCATATTTTCACAAGATCTGATTTGTGCTCAGCCGCACCGACACAAATATTTTCGAACGATGATATCTTCCCCAAAAGCCTTTTCACAATATTTCACATTATTCATATATATCGTTTTACTGTCATAAAACACCTCAATAAATCGACACACGGTTATCAGAAGAGTAAAAACGGGAATGGACACCCCAAGTCTTGTTAGCTCACCTTCGGGTAAACTCTACTAAATCCTCAGAGAGTTCCAAAATAACTTGGAAACAAACGAGGAAGAGCTGCCAAGGCCATAACTTGATGAAGAGGGCCTTAGAAACACCACAATCCAGCGGGAACTCGGAAATTACCCATTTCTTCGAAGGACTTCGAAGAAAGTGAGACTGACAAAGAGAAGAGTGACAGTCCAGATTCAGATTCAATAAGTTCTTGGCAATTATCTGGGAGGTGGGCCTCGAAATGGACCAATAGTTACTGAAAATCGAAAACGTCAATTGCTAGCTTATAAAGAAAATTGTTTCTGTCCATTTCCTGTTAAAT
>NC_089752.1:88465879-88480879 GCF_040412425.1 Macrobrachium rosenbergii
TATATATATATATATATATATAATTTCATGATGTTGCCTTGCAATACGTATATCCTCTATAATTTTGACATATTTACTTTTTTCATGTGTTATGTGTAATGATAATGATTGTTGAAGTGTCATATTTAGTTTGGCATCAGATCTCAAAAGAACTAATGATTGAATAACTTGATAGCGTAATTTAGAATTGATAGTACAATTTTAATAGTAACGTAATTTAGAATAATATCTTTCTTAGTAAAAGCGTAGTATGTGAACACGTGTGTGTCCACCAAGGGCTTGTTTCATTTCAATTGTCATCAGTTAAGATAACAGAGAGCTCTTTGTTTTGGGTTAGTGATGACAGGTTTGGAATACAAATGCCGATTCGTCCCATACGGGCTCAAGACGAGCGATTTCATGTTGTTACATGCATTGTTCGAGTCACGTACGCCACTCTGAGAGAAAGAATACGTGTCCTGATCAGTTACGCCATGTTTTGTAAGATTGCATTCAAAACGTTTTGCTGGGATGATGTCATTTTCCTTCTAGAAGCTTCTTCATTGTATCTCGCACCCAAAATGCTTTAATGACGTCACTTCCCTGCTTCTAGAACTTTTGTATCTCGTACCCAAAATGCTTTAATGACATCATGTAATTGTTTCACGTGTTACTGGAATTCTAAAATTTGTTCTATTCTGATTTCTGAGGCCAGTTGATTTGGTTCCCTCTCTCTCTCTCTCTCATTCTTAGAAAGAGATTACTTTTAACCTAGTGTTTTGTGGTCACGTATGAGCATTAACTTTTGAGATCTGAATTTAGCAAAGTTATTTAGTTCGTAATGGCACCTGGTAAAAAAGTGTGTTTTGCGGTAACGTAGCTGCAGCAAGTGATTTACAGAGGTTTTCACAAGTTTGTGCAAGGTAACGTGAATTTTACTTATTAATACCATGGTATGATAAGTTAGGAAATTTTTGACCAAGTGAAATCATTATTGATAAATCTTATGTGTTTTTGTGTGTTTTTATATTTACAATCTCTTTATATTTTCACATTTTTTATGTTTGTGATGTAACATTTATTTACATGGCATTTTAAATATTTCTTGGTAATTTAACATTGCATACGTAATTTAACATTGCATACTTGATTTCATTTATTAAGGTTTTCTTTTTAAATCTTGAATAATTCTTGATAGTTTAAATTTTGCTTGATTAATTTAAATTCCTGATAAAGTTTTTGTGAATTAGTCTTGATTCATAATTTAATTCAAGAATTAATTGAGTGTTGTGTTATTTTCAAGTAATGATAATTTTTTCAGATTGTGAATTCTAATTAATTGTGAATTCTAATTATAAACTTTGAATTTGAAAATAAATTTTTGTATTTAACATTTTTAGAAAAAGTGTTTCATTTATTGATCACCAGTGAATAGGATTGATTGTGTGTGCATAAGGCAAAGCGATAAACATGTTTTGTTCTTTAGTTTTGCTAAAGTGAATTAAGACCAGGGAAACAGTTAAGAGTTTTTGATGGAGTGATGCCCTTCTACTCTAGAATATTTCTAGTTTAATTTTTGATACCTCACACATATTCTGATAGACTTAGTTTGATTTTTCAAGTGATAAATAAGTTTTTCGTAAGGGATCACTGTTACCTTTAGAGTACTCAGTCGTAATAATTAATGTTATGAGAGTTCAGGTATCTGGCTGAAGTGAGGTATATTTTTGAATCTTGAGATATATATATATATATATATATATATATATATATATATATATATATATATATATATATATATATATATATATATATATATATATATATATATATATATATATATATATATATATATATATATATATATATATATATATATATATATATATATATATATATATATAGACATAAGTGGTAGTTTTTGTGCTTCTTGCCTCTGCTTTTGGTTTTTCCCTTCTTCTATTTTTTTAACTACTAATATGGTGTAAATAAGTATGTAATGTGTATATCTTATCTTTTATATGCAAATACGTTTATTTTAATCGCTATTTCGCCCCAGAAAACGTATCAAGCGATACGAAACGTCAGCTATAGTTCCATCATGTATACTGTATGATTGTCTGCCTCCCCTTCATATGTAATATATATATATATATATATATATATATATATATATATATATATATATATATATATATATATATATATATATATATATATATATATATATATATATAATTATTTATTTTGCATTAATACTTGATATTAAACGATATGTGTGGCTTAGTATTTGCAGATATGAGCGTATATATATATATATATATATATATATATATATATATATATATATATATATATATATATATATATATATATATATATATATATATAAACATATATATAAACAAAGTGTACTACTATAGAAATGTACTATCGAAATTAGTGAGAATATCATAAAGTGGACTGAGATCCGTGAGTATTGCGGAGATGGTTCAGAAAATTTGAGAGAGAGAAAATGGCAGTGTTGATCAGGCGCTAAGACAAAACAAAAATTTAATATCTTTATTAGCTGGGTAAGGACAAGTTGAAGTCAGCATTCCAAAGCTTAAGGTGAAGGTGAAAGATTAAGAAAACATTTTGCAAACTGCCTGCCGTGAACTCGATGGCAAAAGAAAGAAATGGTGAACAGAAATGGTGAAGAGATCAGTGAATAGTGAAGCATGTTAAAGATGGTGAGCAGTCACTTAGTGGACACGCCTCATAAACTATGACGTAGCAGATGTCATCGTCAAAAACACCATAAAAGGAAAAAGGAGGAGAAGGAAAAGGCATAGTCATAGTCAGAGAGAATTGAACACAGGCTGTGTGCGCAGTGTGTGAACGCACAGTATAGCCCATATCTCACTAATCAAAGGAACTTAGAATTTTTAGTTCTTTCACACAGTTTTTTAAGTCTAAATTTGGACTTAGCATATTTCAGTCTCGAGTCCAGCCGACTCCGCTAAGAAGTAGGATAACAAAACTGTGGAAATTTATATTCAAAGGGGATAATAACAAAATAAAAATCCCTATGACGCGCATCTGTTAAGTAGAACCTTGAAGAATTAATTGGCTTTTAAGTGAAATAAACATGTTCCTTGAACAATGAACGCACAACGCTCTCGGTCCATTCAACATGTCAACAAGGCACAGAGTGCCAGTCGCTTCCTGCTCTTCTGGCTGTGATTCGTGTTGTAATTGTTGTCGTGCGCTCACCCCCACCCTGACTTTGGCCAGACGCGGCCGTGGGGACAACAGTCTTTTGTCAGAATATATGAAGGGAGTTATAGTACAGTCAAAGAATGAAAGGGGTTGCAGCTAAGGGCCGAAGGGCCGCTGCAAAGAACCTTAAGTAATGCCTACTGTGCACCGTATGAGGCGCACTGACGGCACTACCCCACCCCCCTACGGGGCTTTTACATTTAATTTCCATACTCTTTACCATAATGTATGTTAAAACGTTTTATATTGAATTCTTGCTTTATATGTCCCCGAAGGTGATTTATACATAAGTTTCACAGCTTTGTCTATTGAATCCTGTCATCGCTTACGTAAATAATTTAGTAGACCTTAGAATAGAATATAGAATTTAAGCCAAGCACTGGGACCTATGAGGTCATTCAGAGCTGAAAAAGAAATTGAGATAGAAAGGTTTGGAAGGTGTAACAGGAGGCAAACCTTGTAGTTGTACTATGAAACAATTGTTAGGAAAGGGTGGATAGCAAGATGGAAGAAAGAGAATATGAATGTAGGTACAGTAAAAAGAATGAAAAGGGTTCCTGAAGGGACGCTGCAAAGAACCTTAAGTAATGCCTACAGTGCATCGCGTGATGTGCATTGACGGCACTGTAGACCTTAGACATTGTTACAGCAATCTACAGTTTTCCGATTGCAAGCGTTTTTAATATATCCACATTTAAGTACCTCTTTTTGGGGGCTACATTTCTTAAGGGACAGAGTCCTATATTGACTATATTTAATATTTGATATATAATATTTAGATGGGCCACGATTGTTAATCTTACATTTTTTTTATTGTACTGTTTTATTAGTTTTATGTTACTTTTTAACCCTTATTAATATACATTATTTTGTCTTCATTGAGCTTCATTATTTTCCCGTTCAGCCAACTCTGCGTTATCTGATAAACTCCTTAATTTCATGTAAAGAGATAAAATTGTGCATCATCTGCATTAACATAGTTACTATCGTCATGCTTCATAACCCATGGTAACTTGGTTGCTCTTTTTAACAGTATCTAAAAGTAAATTTCCAGTTTATGCTTCAAACTTTAAAATTTTCACGAGCCAAATAGGCCTAAACCATGTCAGTGCTCCGTCTACCATGCCCATCAATTTAAGTTTCACCACAATTATGAATGTCTGTATCAGATTATGTGTCTAGCGCATGTGTCAGTTATTTAGGCGTATATAACAATTAACCCTTTTCATATAGAGCGTGGCACTCTAGGTTTGGTCAAGTTAGTTTCATACGCGCCCAGTTTACTGACTTCAGTTCCTTTCTGTTGCTATTTTATTACCATTTATTTTTCATCCGTTTCCTTAAAAGTTTGTTGTGATTTCTCAGATAATTTAAGGATTATTTTCTTATTTCACTGATTGGAAGTGAGAAAAATTGACTAAGATTTTATCCATAAATTCAGTGATAAATTACATCAGAACCTAACATGTAATATTTCCAGAGAAAGACATTTTTAACATGGACAGCAAAACTTAACTCATGATTAACAGGCACTTGACATGATTGTGATCTGTGGGTTATAGTCAACAGATTATCTCCATTTTTAGTTAAAATTAGAATTAAAGAGCTTGTGTAAATATAATTTTGTGCCAAGAATCAGTTTTCAACTGGTACCTTATGAGAGCAGTTGTTATTATCTTTTATTTCAAACTAAAGCAATCCTTACAATTTAAATTATAAATTACCTAAGTACATCTTCCTTACATAGAACAAAATGGGCTTCTTTTTTGTGTTCGTTTTCTAATGACATTTAGACATTACTGTTTATATATTAGGAATGAAGGCTTCCGTTTTGACATAAATAAAAGTTAGTATTATTTGCTGCTGTTGGGTGAACAACTTTCAAAAGTTTTTCAATTCGGTAACGATCAATGCTAATGTAAATAACTTAAAATTTATTAGCTTTATTTTTGTCGTATGGATTGAAAATTAAGCATTTGTTCACTCTGGCGAAACTGATTTCAGTATTTTAGTTTCAATTAAACATGCAATAAACTGTATCTATAAGTTAATAAATTTAATATAAATCAAATTATAACACATTTACAAGAGTTTTGTATATGGTTTACACCTACATTAAATTTTTAAAAATCCGATTATAAAATTTCAGTCCTATAACAAAACCTTTCGGACTATGAGACACCTAAATAATATCGGAAGTTTATAGGCTTCTCATTTTTTTAATAAATTAGCCCTTTTAAGTGTTTCAAGTGTTTAATCTATTAAAATGTCTTTACTTTTCTTCCATGAATGTTCTTGCCTTCAACAATAAAAGTCATGAAAGTCTGCATGATTTTTTTTTGCCATAAATTCTGAATTAAATGCTTTTTCAGAAATTTGTGGTCTGTTTACCTAGACCAGGTTAAATCTTATAATCCCCAGGGTTTCATAATACTGTGATAAATTACCAGGTAATGCCACATATGGCTGGACTTCTGGTTTTATAAGTTTCAATAAGGCACTTTAATCTATCACAGTATCATGAAACCCTGGGGATTATAAGATTTAACCTGGTCTAGGTAAACAGACCACAAATTTCTGAAAAGACATTTAATTCGGAATTTATGGCAACAAAAATCCTGCAGACTTTCATGACTTTTATTGTTGAAGATAAGAACATTCATATTTACATATTTCATTGAATACTATTGACTAAATAGTCATAACTAATTACACTTGTGAACCATCGATGCAGAGCCATAAATGCAGAACAACTTAATTCATAAAGTGAAGTATAGTCAGTAACTCCAGGCTCCGTTCTCACTTCATTAACAACTGTCGGAGTACAAAACACGAGCACATTAGTTCTTGAATAACAAGTATTGTATGCATTTGCTTACCAGTTCCAGCACACTTCCTGAAAGGAAAACTGCAGGAAAAGTTATTCTTGTAGTGAGAACAAAATACTTAAATCTAAGATATTTAATGAAAGTCAGTCTAGTCAGTAAAATAAAATGAAATAAAGTGAAGCCTTCACAGTAAACCCAAAGGTCTGGAGTACTTACTTTTTCAAATTTAGACGAATCATTTAAAATTTTAGTAATTTTACCCACATACTTTTGTTTGTCAAGACTGACCGTACCATTATCTTTATCCGGACGTGTGATAATTAAATCTCCGTTTTTGGCTAAATTTCTCAGGATGTCGTAATCGCTTCCTGTGAAAAAATAATTATAAACCAAATAATCACAAGTTCGTTTTACCTTTAGAGTCATTATTTCAAAAAGCAACGAAATTTCTTTTCTGTAAAAATGTAAAGACGAAGACTTAATTATCGCATGTGTCTGGATGAAGGTAAGGGTAAGGTCATTCTTGACAAACAAAAGTATGTGGGTAAAATGAATAACATTTTAAACGATCCATCTAAATTTGAAAAAAGTAGGTACTCCCGACCTTTACAATATAATCATGAATAAGGACAAGATTAATCTCTATCTCAGGACACTTCAACAAAATGGGGTGGTAGATGAAAATGCCTACCAAAATCTGTTTGTTACAGGATCTTCATATGGAGTTCTTGACGGTTTATCGAAAATGCATAAAGAAGGTATCCCTTTAAGACCCATTCTTTCTTCTGAGAATACCCCCAACTGCTGACTTGCTAAATTTCTCGTTCCATTACTTGAACCGTTAAAGAAGAGCTCTTATACAATAAAGAAATCGGTGATCTTTAACGAGGAAATCTTAAAACAGGATTCTGATTTGGTCATGGCAAGTTTTGATGTCCAATCTCTGTTTACAAATGTTCCTGTGGGAGAGACTATAGATGTTATTTTAAGTAAACCATGTCCTTATGAGGATTATCTTTTTGATTATTTTAACATGACTTCTTTTAAACAATTTTTAGAGTTGGCCGTGCTGGACAGGCCTTTGTTTTTAATGGTGTTCTGTAAAGACGAGTAGAAGGGATGGCAACGGGAAGTCCCTTACGTCCGACCTTCGCCAAAATCTTCATGAATTCCTGGAGGAGCGCATAATGGATAATTAAAACTGACCCCTTTAGTTTTCAACCTCTGCTTTACAGACGGTACAGTGACTATACGTTTGTCCTATTCAGACATAATTATCACACTGATACCTTTTTAGAATAAACAACTCCCTTCCTTTCTTTGACCACCAAATCACGAGAGGTTAGTTGAGCTTCCACACTGGCATTTTCAGTAGAAGCACTTTCACCTCTGTGTGTGCCAGATTTTACACATCCTGTTTCTTTAATTTTAAGATGAATTCTGTGTCTACTATCCTTCACAGGGCATTCACGCTTACTGCAAATTGAATTGCTTTCCATGATGAAATTACTTCAAAAATAACTGCTCTCCACTCGTTATATTTTATAAATCTCTTAACAGGCTCATTAATCTCTAGATGAATGATCTGTCTGTAATCCATGATCCATACTGCTCCCAAACTACGTCTGTATAAAAAATTGCCCTTCTTGCTTAAAAATTAATTAGAAGAAAATTTATGAGCTTGTTTAATGAGGAATTACCAGCTTTAAGTTTAAAGTTCATTCTGAAGAAACAACGAACCATTGGATCCTTATTCAAATTTAAGGATAGAATGAGTCCCCTGCTTGCATCCAATGTAATGAATAAATATACCTGTCTAAGATGTAGTCTGGGCACATAAATCGGATGTACTTCGAGACTACTGAAGGTTCGAATCTGTTCTCATCAGGGGTTAAGCTACAGAACTGGGAGTAGATTGTCCAGTCCGGACCGATCCAGTCTAAGAAACAAAGTAATAATATGCAACCTTGTCAGGCAGTAACGTAATTTTAAAGTAAATTTTCTTTTGTTTTGCCTTTTTGCACTGATGACACAATTTTTCTATTGTTTGCAATTTTGTAAAACTAAGTTAAGTTAGGTATTATTTTGCTGTTGGTTTTTATGTTAATTTATATTTGTTAAATGTGAGGTTAATTTGCTTTGGTTGAGAAAAGCTTAAGTTTTCAATGGCGCCATCTATTGAGTGCAGTTTTAAGTGCGGCCTTCCTCAGTGTTTTTGCTTCCTTGCCAAATTTGTAACTCTGTTTATTTTTCTTTATGGTGACTGGGAGTGTTGTAAGGAGAGGTGACTTGTGGCTCTCCTAAAGTATTCTCGGGAGTCTAGTTCAAGGCCGTTGAAGACTCTGGAGCTGCTGATCTGTCTGCTGTTGTGGATTATATATACATCTCTTCCTATTGTGAAGATTTCTCGCTTGTTCTCGGAGAACAACAATCTGCTGGTATTGAGCTGCTTCTTAATGTGAAAGGCAGTTATGTATATGGAGCTACATGTGGAGTACGACGTGCAACTGTGATTTAGAGTGACCTACTGGCTTAATCTTGACGTTAGCAGTTGTGTGTACATCTGGGCTCGAGAGCCTCTTTTCATCTTTTATGGATGTATCCACAGTATCAGCACCAAGTGGCCTTGTTGGAGCAAGTGGGTGTCTTCTCTCCAGGTAAGAGGAACATCCTCTGTATATTTGGCGTTAGCTGTGAACTCAGTGTTAGTATCTACCAACTGTTTTGAAGGCAGTTCTTCTGATGGGAAGTGACGTTCTGTGGCAGTTTTTGTTGGCGGTTTATAGACTCATCATGCATTAATTGCTGGTCTGTCAACGTACCAAAACATTGGATCTTCAACTTCCCACCTTAAACAGGTAATTATAATCCTTCAAGTGTGTGTTTATATTTATTTATTATGAAAATTGTTCAAGGTATATTGCGAGACTAGTGTCATAGTGTATAAATTAATATTAAGGTTTAGATTTTTATATCTTAGGTAGGATTATTATTTCTTTTTGTATGTCCTTCACTTCTTTCCTTTCTATTTAGTAATAGGCTAGCGTGGTGGGTAATTTTTGGGTCCCTTATTAAGATTAAGATTTGGTTTCTTCACTATGGTGGGTTAGCTTTAGTTATAGGTGACTCTTGGAGTTATTTGATGGTATTTTGTACTTTATCAATTTATTACTTTTTGTGAGCCATCAGTGTTTGTGCATTTACTGTGCAATAAATATTGTGAAATTTTTGCCTATGTGTCTTTCTGGTTTTTCCTTGCACCTACTGATTTGTGTTTGTCACTGGATTTGAGACTAAAATAAAAGAACCCGTTATGGCTTCACTCTAGAGAGTTTGTAACAAATTGGCGACAGTGACGGGATCAGGACAAACACAATCGGTGGTGCGGTTAATCAGGCTGTCTGGGTGAGATTTATCAGTATTTATTTTAACATTACCTCGTCACCTTCAGCCTTTCCTTTCACTATGGCTGATGTAGAGTTTAACCCGTTGAATATTTAGCTTCGAAGTTGTATTAGGTATTTGAGTGCTTTGACTAAAGAAAATTTGAAAGCTTGTGCTAGGTCGTTAGGCATTTCTTTAACAAATAGGGAATTGAAAAAGGATGTATACAAGTTAGTAAAGAATAGGCTGAGTGAGCTTAAACAAACTGCTGATGAATTAATTAGTGAAAGCATGAGTGAGTCTGATGTAGAAGGGGCTCCGGGATTGAGTCTTTTTCAGGATCCGCCCCACTGTGGAGTGATTTTTGAAGGGTACGGCAGTCTGCCTGATAATAGTCAGACTGAGCGGGTTCCTCAGACTGATAACGTTTGTCCGGCTGCTCCTACTCGTTCGACCAAAATTGAGCCACTAGTAAAGGATTTCAGAGGATGTTGGAGCTAAAGAAGTTAGAGAGTTCGAGGAGTTGGAGAATCAGAGCACATGAAGAGCGATGCTTGGCATGAAGTTAGAGTTGGCCAAAGATCCAACAAGGTAAGGAGTTTGTGAGTACCCCCATCCATGAAGATATCGGGGAAAAGTTTAGTTTTGGGGATGCTCTAAAACTTGTACCTTGTTTTACTGAGGAGAACGTGCCTGAATTCTTTAAGGCTTTTGAAAGGGTTGCTTCCAGGTTGTCTTGGCCTAGGGAGGTCTGGACAGTGTTGATTCAATGTCGCTTGCTGGGCAAGGCTCAGAAGGTTTATAATGCCATAGAGGAGCAAGTATCTCGGGATTATGAGAAAGTGAAAGCTTTGATATTAAAAGCTTATGATTTGGTTCCCGAGGCCTACAGGCAGAGGTTTAGGAATTTTAACAAAACCCCGAACATGACTTTTGTGGAGTTTGCTCGTGTAAAGCAGGAGCATTTTGATGATTGGCTCAAGAGTCGCCAAGTAACTACTTTGGCGGCCTTGAAGGAATTGATATTGATTGAAGATTTTAAAAAATCGTGTGTTAAAGATTTAAGAGTGCATTTAGAAGACTTGAAGGTGACCTCTTTTCCCAGAATTGCTCAGTTGAGTGATGAATATATAAATGGCCTCAAGGTTGGTACTGAGAACTTCAGGGTAATTTCCCTGTGGTCAAGGGTAACTGGGAGAGTAGAAAGAGAATGTTCTTTAACCAAAATAATTCTAATTTCCAGGGTCCTAATAATAATTCTAATTTCCAGGCTAATTCTAAAGCAAATTCCAATTTTCAGGTAAAAAATCAACCAAAAAGTAATCCTAGTGGTAATTATGTGAATAGGAATTTTGCAAAAACTGATAATGCTCATCCTAGTCGTACTATAACTAGTGGTGTGGGAAGTAGTAGAACCTGTTACTGGTGTAACAAGATAGGACATACCCAGGCTAAATGTTTTGCTCGCCAGAGTTATCTACAGAGGCAGGCTACTTCTCCCATTGCTTTGGTGAATCAAGTTAAGACTTCTCAACATTCTATAAGAAACGAGGAAAATGGTAACAAAAGGTAATAAAGAAAAGATTCTGCATGTGACTGTCATTTTAATAAGTATATTTGGCCAGGTAAGCTGAGATTTGAGAAGGAAGTTATAGATGTAAAATTTTTGAGGGACACAGGTGCTGCTCGATCTTTATTGTTGAGAAGTAGGTTACCTCTTAACGTGAAGATCGCTAACTATATTATTTTAAGTGGTTTTCCTGACACTGTTGTGTCGGCTCCTGTGGTTGAAGGAGAGATTGACATATCGGGTGTTGTAAAGAGTATTAATCTGGCCATTGTTGATAAACTACCTATTCCTGGGATAGATGGTATCCTAGGAAATGACTTATGTAATGTGGGGGGACGAGAATTGTTCCCATTTAATAACAAATAAATTACCAATTGCTGTAACTACTCGCTCCCAGAAAAAAGGGCGTAACCTCTTGATGGACGGAGAGGATTTACATTTAGACCCTGTACAAGTAGATGTAGCAGTAGGAAGGCTCGAGTCTGTAGGAAGTAGTGATAGTAGTAAGGTAGTTAGAGCATGGGATAGGGCTAATTTTATAAGAGCTCAGCATGATGAATTTGATGTGGAAATAACTAAGGGGCATGATATTTCTAAGCCATGTTTTGTATCAGAGAGAGGATTATTGTGTAGATTAAGCTGTTCTGCTCTTATGGAATCCTCTGAGTACCATAAGCAGATTTTAGTTCCTAAACAATTCAGAGACAAATTGCTGCAGTCAGCTCATGAGGATCCTTTCTCCTAAAGGGACATTTTGGGGTAACAAAAACTTTTAAGAGATTAACCAAGCTTCTATTTTGGTGGCCTAATATGAAGGTGTATTAAGCAGTTCTTAGAACTTGTGAAGGACGATGCCAGGTCATGTGGGTAAACCCAATCAGGTAGCAAGGCTCCGTTAAACCCATCCCTGCAATTGGTGAACCTTTTCCGAGATTGTCATTGATGTTGTTGGTCCTTTACCTAGGGCAATCCGGGATTTATGTATTTATTAACGGTGATGGATAGAGCTTCTCGGTTCCCAGAGGCTTTCCCTCTTAGGAAAGTAACGTCAAAAGCTGTCTGGGAGAAGTTAGTAGAATATTTTTGTCGTTATGGGTTACCTTGTACCATTCAATCAGATCGCGGTACTAATTTTACTTCTAAGTACTTTCAGGACAGGTGTGCTGAACTGGCCATTCAGCACATCACCAGTGTCCCATACCATCCTGAAAGTCAAGGGGTTGTGGAAGGTTCCACCAGAGCCTTAAAAAGTATAGTAGTAAAGTACTGTTACGAACGGGAGAGTAGTTGGGATAAGGAACTACCTTATGCATTATTTGCCTTAAGAACTCACCCAAATGAATCTACTGGTGTTTCTCCTTTCAGATTGGTGTATGGTCATGAGGTTCGAGGTCTTTTGGAAGTGTTGTTTGAAGTGTTGATTGGGGGACGAAAACAAATTCAAAATTTAAATATATTTTTATCTAATTTGAAAAATAAATTGAGTGGTGCCTGAAGTTTGCCCAGGATAATTTGCAAAGCTTCCCAGGCTAGTATGAAAACATTCCATGATCATAAAGCAGTAAGTCGTTCTTTCGAATCTGGAGATCTGGTTCTGGTTTTAGATATGGACCCTGATAGTTTTCTGAAACGAATTTAAAGGTCCATGAAGGTAATAAGAAAGGTGTCTGACCTTAATTATGAATTAGATTCTCAGTTCTACTAGAAAAGAGTAGAATTTTCACATTAATAGATTAAAGAAATATGAAGGTGAAATCCAGAATCCATTAAATATTGTTTATGAAATACCATGTCCTCTAGCTACTGTATTTTCTAAGGTTGATGATCCCAATAATAATGTTGATAACCATGTATCTGCTGAATTAAAAACTAATGTTGAGATTTTTAATAGGCTAATGTTTGTTGGAGCATCTGGATGAAGTCCAGAAGAAAGACGTGTTATGTTTGATAAAGTCTTTCCAGAAGTGTTTAGAGAGACTCCGGGGCTTACTTCCTTGGCTTGAACATAATGTTGAAGTGGTGATGCTCGTCAGTAAACGAATCATACCGCTCGAACCCAGAAAAAGCCAAAGTAGTTGAGAAGGAGGTGCAGTATATGCTGGACCATGATCTTATTCAGCCGCTCAAGTCCGTGGGTTCTCCTATGGTTACCAGTATTAAAAAAGAAACCTGGCGGTGACTATAGAATGTGTGTTGACTACCGTAAGAGTTAATCAGGTAACCAAGAGTGACAGTTTCCCTCTTCCTCCGGATTGAAGATTTAATAGACCGGATGAGAATGCCAAGTTTGTAACTAAATTAGACTTATTGAAGGGTTACTGGCAGGTGCCATTGTCTCACAGGGCCCGTGAGATTTCGGCATTTGTCACCCCAAATGGGTTGTATGAATGTAAGGTGATGCCTTTTGGTTTGAAAAATGCAGCTTGTACGTTCCAGCACTTATGAATAGGTGATGCACGGGCTGGAAGGTACCGAAAATATATATTGACGACTTGGTGGTATACAGTCAAGGACTGGAAACCCATGTTGAAGGTTAAGAAAACTGTTTCAGGTTTAAGAAAGGCTGGTTTTGGTTGTAAATATCAAAAGTGTGAGTTTGGTAAGGCTGTAGTGACCTATCTTGGTCATGAGGATTTAGTCTGGGAAGGTTGCTCTAAACGTGCTAATATTGAGGTTATAAGCCAACGCCTCCAGCCGTGTAATATCTGTGGTGTCATAAAATTCTTGGCATGTTAGGGTATTACAGCAGGTTCGTGAAGAATTTTGCTGACATCGTAACCCAACAACTAATCTATTGAAAAAGAACACTAAGTTTTTGTGGAGTACGGAGTGTGAAAAAGCATTTAATAAGTTGAAATCGGTATTAGTCTCGGAACCAATTCTTAGCTCTCCAAATTTTAATAAACCTTTTGTTTTGGCTGTGGATGCCAGCGACGTGGGCATTGATCCTGTTTCAGAGAGATGATAGGAAATGCACCCTGTATCTTACTTCCAGTAAAAAGTTACTTCCGGCCGAAGAAAGTACTCCACCATAGAGAAGGAAGCTTTGTCTGGTGAGCATCCCATTTTCCATTTGTTGTCTAGTTCTCTCAGGTTGAAGTGTTGTGGACCATAACCCGTTGGTCTTCATAAATAAGATGAAGGGCAAATCAAAGGATTCTGCGATGGGCATACTCCTTCAGGAATATAACCTGGTCTTCCAACATATAAAAGGAGGTAGACAACAAGATCCCGATACTTTCTAGGATGCTTGACGTGCTGGCTGTGATGCCGATCCTGATTTTCTAATTTCCTTTTCAGATGGTGTATAGGCTATCAATGTATTCTAATGTTGTTATTGCTTATTTTGTGCAATCCGGGTTCCCTGTTTTTTTTTTTTTTTGAACCAGTTAGATTAAGTAGTCCTAGTGTGAGTGTTTTGTTTGTCATGTTTACTTTTACCTTATATTTTCGTATTAAGGTTTAAAAAAAAAATTCATTTTCCTGTTTAGTCAAATTAATTTTTTTTTTTGTTGAGGGAGGAAGGTGTCAGGCAGTAACGTAATTTTAAAGTAAATTTTCTTTGTTTTGCCTTTTTGCACTGATGGCTTTAATTTTTCTATTGTTTGCAATTTTGTAAAACTAAGTTAAGTTAGGTATTTTGCTGTTGGTTTTATGTTAATTTATATTTTGGTTAAATGTAGGGTTAATTTGCTTTGGTTGAAAAGCAAGTTTTTTGTGGCGCCATCTATTGAGTGCAGTTTTAAGTGCGGCCTTCCTCAGTGTTTTTGCTTCCTTGCCAAATTTGTAACTCTGTTTATTTTTTCTTTATGGTGACTGGGGTGTTGTTAGGAGAGGTGACTTGTGGCTCTCCTAAAAGTGATCTCGGGAGTCTAGTTCAAGGCAGTTGAAGACTCTGGAGCTGCTGATCTGTCTTTGTTGTGGATTATATATACATCTCTTCCTATTGTGAAGATTTCTCGCTTGTTCTCGGAGAAC
>NC_089752.1:88485879-88500879 GCF_040412425.1 Macrobrachium rosenbergii
AATCTCCGCGATTCAGGTTTTCTCAGTTATATTCAGGGAAGACACCGATACTTTTCCAATTAAAAGTTGACAAGATATGTCAATACGAAGTTTGTCTGCTGCATCAAGGTGAGGCTAAAACAAAGAAAGACTTCGGTAGGTCCTCCCTTTTCTTTTGTTAAAGAGTCTTCCTTGCAGAGTCGTTCGCTCTTCTTAAAACTCGATGACAAGAACGTTTTCTTGGTTGTGAACCTTTTATGCAATAACTTTAAACGAATGGTTGGCTATAACGAGAATAATAAGTATCATAGCAGAAGAGCGGTTGTTACGGTGATAATGAAGATAATCATGACGATCAAGAACCCATATTTCTATTAATAGAAGATATATAGGCTGCTATAATGGCAGTAAAACACCTACAAGATCCGTTAAGATGGAGAGGAAACTAAGAGCTGAAAGTGAGTCATTATGACGTTGGACACAGTAAAGTAAACATCTCTTGGAATGATTACTTTCGATTTTCATAACAAACTTTCGACAGTCAAGAGAGAGAGAGAGAGAGAGAGAGAGAAGAGAGAGAGAGAGAGAGAGAGAGAGGGAAAGGGTGTAGGCAGTGACACACATTGCTCATTATCCAAGTTAGTTACGAGTGCAAGGTAAATGACAAAGTAACATCTAGTCTTTCAATTTCAAGGCCGAGTTAAAGATTTAAATCGGTTTACCGAACGGTGAGAAAAACGAAAATGGAAGAATGGGAGAACAAAGAAGAGGAAATAACTACAGAAAGGGATGATGCGATTATGCAAATGTTATTGGATTAACTCTTCAAAGTAAGTTTGAGCAGAATACGTTTCGAGAAAGACAAAGAAAGTCTTTTATGAATTTAAGCATCTCGTTTCCAGACTAAATAAACACTCTTTGTTAGGTCATGAGACATGAATGAACCTCTTCTTTTTCAGATGATGCATTCCGTCTTTATATCATATAGCATCAATCATTCACGGGTGCTACGATATGTCGATTCAAGAATATCTAAAATCTTACTGAGATTTCATTAATGAGTATATATATGAATAACATGGCGTATTCGATCGAGACATGTGCTTTCACTCTGAAAAAGGCTTACATGACTCAAACGGAAAATTGTATGGGATAAAGCTCTTAACGAAATCTCAACACGATCAAAACAGATGGCAGCTGGCTAATCATAAAAAAATGGCATGTTTTTAAAACAAGACGAAAGAACCAAAGTTGGTTTTCAGAACAGTACATGAAACATTGCGAAATCATTAGTCTTTTTCTCATATGAGACAAAATCTTAAATGACTCGACTGCTATTCTCTCGCTTGTCAATGCATTTCTTTTGTGATAACAACTGAATCAAAACACAACATCTGGTCTAACTCGAATCTCTCTTTCCCGCTACTACACTAATATCAAGCACGATACTATGAATTCTAAATTGAGTTGTTAACCCTTTAACCGTTTAGCTCGTATAAATATGCAGCGCGCCAACGCTACCTGAGCTGTTTAGTACATATATATACAGGGAGCACCTGTTTTGACCGTGACATTTAGTACGTACATATAAGATTGATTTTTCCCGCCTTCCTTTCAAGGTTAATCCTCTAACATATATTTTCTCTATGTTGACCATATCCAAATAAAAACACTTTCTCCCAAACCCCCTTTTATCATAATTTTCCTGATTTTCTATATCTAATGCTGGAATTCACCAAAAACTTGGTGACATCACTATGTAGTGAGAAACCACTCTGCTGTGCTGGTTCGTTCTCTTACAAGGAATTTTGGTCTTTTGATGAGTTATTTTCTTCTTCTCTGATTTTCTTTTACACCTCTAGCGCAAACGGCAGACGATAAGTAATTGTAGTTCATTGACATTATTCTGACTGAAATATGAAAAATATACTCACTTAACTGTTTTATTACTTCACGATATGTTCAGTATGTGACTGACCTCCACATGCGCTTCATTCTGAATAATGACCACAAACTGTTTTGTTTTATTCTAAATTGCGAAAGTTGGCATCAATCTAACTTTACAATTTCATAAAAATTACTTCAGAAACTGTGTATATTATCTTATGTAGCTATACACACCCACACACACTCACACAAACAAATATATATATATATATATATATATATATATATATATATATATATATATATATATATATATATATATATATATATATATATATATATATATATATATATATATATATGGGGTGTTTCAAAATTAGAGCCCCCTCCACAGAACAAATGGAACGTTATGAAGTTTTCTGCTATAGCCTATCTCCAAGTACATTATTTTAAGTTTCTATTAAGCAATTTTTCATTTTACATTTCTTGTATTTTCAGACTGAGTGATGGAGTTAGATACAGCCATGGCTAAAGACTCAGAGGAAATCAGATGGATTGACCGAATCCGGGCTATAACCTTCAGAGAGGCCAGGGATGCTGGCGCATCCTTCATTTCACATTCCTGGATAGGTAAATACATTAAAAGAGATGAATCCTTTGTTAAAAGAAACTAGAACAAAAATCCATATGACTGTCATCGCGAAAAGAGTGAGAATCTTGGATGACTTGAAGTCCTTTCCCAGGAGTCAAAAGACATCATAGCTGAGGCACTAGGTAGACCAAAAAAGTCTTTATGTAAATTGATGCTTGAACTAGAAACAAAAAGGAGAAAGAAGAGAAGTTATAGTGCTGTATATCTTGAGTTAAAAAAAAAATCTGGTATCATGCCATTTCATGTTATCAGCAAGCCCAACATCACTCAGCAACTGTGCATGGTTTTGTGGTTCATTTCTTAAAGATTGGGATGAAGCTGACTTTCTCCATGTTGCCACATCAGATGAATTCTTCATTTACAAAGTCAGGAAGCTAAATCATAAAAATTATATCATTTGGGCTGCAAAGTTGGATGATATCAGCGATGACATGCTCTATTTGAGGTTCTGAGAAAGGTTGGTTTGGTAGTTAGCTTGAGGAAGAGTGATTTTGCTCAGGCCAAGGTAGTTTATCTTGGGCATGAGATAGGCCTAGGTAAAATCACTAAAATTGATATGGACAAAAACAAAAGTATTCAGAACAGGTATTTATTTAAGTTTCTCTCTGAATATTTAATATTTTGTGTGGCCTCCATCTGCCTGTACCACAGCCTGCAATCTTGAGATGTATGATTTCAGCAAATCACAAAAGAGCTGAGACTCAAACTCCATTTCCCTGAGCACTTTGGTCACCTCTCTTCGCAGGTCATTGAGGTTTGGTATACCATCATAGTTTACTGTGCGCACCTCAGCATGATCCTTTAAGATACTACCAATGTTTTCATACACATTAAGGTCAGGGGAGCTACCTGAAAATTCACTTGACGAGAAGAAGTCGATACCACTGTTTCGAGGCTGCCCCTGTGTCTAAAGAGCCTTGAAACATGGTGCCCTATCAAGCAAAAATGTGACTTCTTCAACAGACAACATATTTTCAGGATCTTTGAGGAAAGGAATTACTCCACCAGTAAGCAGTTTCTCTGAAGTATTCGCCATTTCATGACTGTCCTTTTTCTTTGATGGTCCACATTAACCGTTTGGCTGTGAAACAGAGAAAAATTCCCAAACATTCAGGAAATTTCACAACTTGGCGATAGAGCACGTCATCGCTGATATCATCCAACTTTGCAGCCCAAATGATATCATTTTTATGATTTGGCTTCCTGATTGTGTAATAGACTGAGTCAAGTTAATTATTCCAGAGTGATTTTGTTTATACCACTGTAACCTGTTAATATTGTACTGATCTTTATAATACTAAGTACTTATTAAAGTGAAGAAATTACTGATCTCGTCTCTATACGCCTTCCTGAGAGATACAAATACTAAAAATAATTTATCTTCAAGAAATATACCAGTTGCAGAAAGCGAGGCGCCATGGACACACATAGAAGAAATCAAGGTAAGAAGTGAGAGACCAAAAACATACAGCAGAGAAGAAAAGACATAATAATACAAGGCCACCTCATGTTATGCATTTTAATGAGTTTACTTTTTGATTGTTGTTTTGGTCACTCATTTCTCCCTGAGAAGTTTTTCAAACTTATGATTGTTCCTATCAGTAATGATAAAAATGGTGACATCAGTAGTTTAAGTAATTATAGACCAATTTCTCTCTCAACAGCTTTGTTAAAGATATTGGAAGCAGTTATTGTTTATAAATATTCAGTGTTTTGCTTACCTTAGCTTATCAGTTTGCATCAATGACCATAAATATACTAAAAAAAAACACGGCTACTGAACGTAATAACGCTACACACCTGTATATTCTTGCATTTTGGACATGTTGGAGGGACTTGACAAGATAGGAGAGAGCGGTGATGAAGTGGGATGGTCCGGACAGTACATTTCCTGGAAAATGTAAGGGGCCCTCAGCTCCGAGAAATCACGTAAAATCGCGAGAGTTTGTTTACCATTGACACATGGACTTTGGTAGCGAGGGGTCGTTTACTTTAGTATTGAGGGTAATTTTTTTTTTAGTTTTTCTCATTTCCTATGCAATTTTTTGCGTTTGAATCATAAGCTTTGGTGTAGTGAATATGATAAGGGAGTTGATTATGAGTCTTGGGTGTGAATTTGTACTATATGACGAAGATGTAGTTGTTACCCGCCTGTAATCTGAAAGGATTTGGAGTTGAGGGTGTCATGAATATGTGGGGGATGATTCGGACATTCTAGGGTTGGGATGATTCGGACGTGTACGAATCATCCCTCCTAGCAAACCTTTACTGATTATGAATTCCAACAAAGAAATAAAAGATTTTCACTAACATTATTTAAGTTATATTTTGTGTATATGCATTCATTAGCCCCTCATTACCTTTACCTTATAAAGCAATTCATAAACACATCATAGAACACCCTAATTACAAATTAAAATAGCTAATCTTATGTTTCAGATTGATTATAGTTCCTTAAGGCCTGTCATGGGACGAAAGTATAAGAAGAAAACCAATAGGGAAAGGGATGTTACTTCTATAGAAAATGCACTTCAAGAGTTTAGAGAAAAGGGTGGTTCAGTTAGAACAATTGCGCATAATTGGAATCCCACGGAGCACATTTCATGATTATGTGAAGAGGGATAGAGACAGGGTTGATCAGGAGAGCTTTCAGTTACCTTCTTACTCAGTTAGGCAAGTCTTAAGTGGCCACATGGAAAGAGAATTAGCTGATTATCTGAAACAGTGCTCTGCAATTTTTCACGGACTATCAGCTTAAATAACAAGGAAGCTGGCATATGAGTATGCAATTGCAAACAAAACACCAGTGCCAGAATCATGGGATAGGGAAAAATCTGCTGGAAAAGATTGGCTAACTGGTTTTCTGGAAAGGCAGAAGGATCTCTCTTTAAGAAGTCCAGAGGCAACAGGCCTAGCTCGGATGATAAGTTTTAATAAAACAAACCTTGGTGTTTTCCAGACTAAACTAGAAGAGATTTTACTGCGCTATCAGGTTTCGGAAGCCTGCATATACAACCTGGATGAAACTGGGTGCACGACTGTTCAGAAACTACCTAAAATAATTGCACAGAAGGATGTCCATCAAATTGGGCAGGTAACTTCATGTGCGCGTAGCGAGCTAGTGACCATGGTTGGAATCGTATGTGCCAACGGGAGTGCCATACCACCTTGCTTCATATTTCCAAGAGTGAGGTTTGATGAAGCTCGCATGATGCATGGAGCTGCACCATCATGCAAAGGACTCGTTTATCCTATTGGATGGATGACAAGCAAGAATTTTCTTCAGGTTTTGCAGCATTTTGTCCTTAATTCCAGGTGTAGTTCAGATCACAAGGTTCTCCTTATAATGGATAACCGTGAGTCACATTTCTCTTTAGAGGCCATTAACTATGCTAGGAAACATGGGATTGTAATTCTAACCTTGCCCCAACACACATCAAATAAACTTCAACCCCTTGACAGGGCCATCTTTGGTCCATTTAAAACTTATTACAATCAAGGTGTCAATGCATGGATGCTTGAGAATCCAGGGCGTCCTATAACAACCTATGATTTGGTTCCAATTATGAGCACTGTTTGGGACAGAGCAGCAACACCTATGAATATCAAATCAGGATCCCGTTCCACTGGCATTCACCCATATGACACTAGTGTTTTTCAAGAAAGTGACTTTGTCGGGGCTTTTGTGACTTATGGGCCAAAGCCAACTACACCACCTAAAAGCACAACAACCTCACATGAAGTAACGCCACAGCCACACCCTACACCATCATCACAACAGCAGTTTTCTCCTGAGAATATTAGACCATTCCCAAAAGCTGGAGAGAGGCAAAAGCGGGGAAGATGCATGATTGCAACGGGCACTCCAGAAAAGCTTGAACTTGAACAGAAAGAACTGAAGAAAAAGCCGAAAAACACAGCCAAGAAGGAAATAAAGTTTGGAAATGATACCTCAAGAACATTAAAAAGCAATAAAAATACAAAAAAGGGCCAAACCAGTGATGAAGACCTTCATCACCTTGAAGATCTCTTGACAGCCGATCTTAACAAAAATTCTTCTGACATCTCAGAGGAGGAGACAGAAGACACAGAAGTGGGTTTTATTGATAAAGTCCCAGAGGAGGGAGATTTTTTTCTCGCTGGGATAGATCCAGTTAAAGGTAGCAAAGTCTATTTTGTAGGCAAATTAATCAGCAATTTAGACGAGGATGATGAATTTCAGGTTTCTTGTTTAAGAAAATCACAGAAATTTGCTGCTAATAATTTTAAATTTCCAGAAATTGAGGATGAGGCAACTATTGGTAAAGAGGCAGTAATTGGAGTGCTTCCAAGTCCAGTTCAGAAGAGTATTAAAAGTTAGCAGGGGTATTTTAAATTTTATTTTTCTTTTGCAGGATACAATATTCGTTAGGTCAACTTTAATATTTAGGCACAATAAATTTCAGGTATCTGAGTTACGGTTTATGTTTGGTTTTTATTCATGGAGAGAATAATTTCAAGTAAATTTTGGTCATTTAAGAATTTGGTGGCAAGAATATTTCAAGTTTAGTTTTTGTTTTGAAGGTTACAATATTCTTTATGACTACTTTAACATTTATTCCCAGCAAACATCGTACATTTTCTGTCTGCCATTCACTAAGGGAAAGAATAATCTTTTAAGTTGATTATGATTATTTCAATAAAACACTTCTTATGGTATTTGTTTCATTTATCACCTGACTTGAAAGTAAATGTCAATTATAATAATTGTCCGAATCATCCCATGCTCTTGTCCGAATCATCACCATGGGTAGGGATGATTCGGACATTTTGGAAACTTGTACTTGAAGATAAATAGCTTCAAGTATAGTAAAGTATACGACTTGCCACATTCACTCGTAAATGTAGGATGATGAGGCTACACACTGACATGCCAAAGATATCACTGCTCCTTAAACTCTGACTTCTAGAGAGAAATAAAAAAAATTGTCCGAACCAACACCGCTCTCCCCTATGTCATAAATATTTGGTTGAAATAATGCTAAAATGAGGTTTTCCAGCTTTTATTGTTAGTATTTTACTATTCTGGTCTTCGACTTAAAGAATTAATGTAAAATGGGTTAGTGATATATATATATATATATATATATATATATATATATATATATATATATATATATATATATATATATATATATATATATATATATATATATATATATATATATATATATATATATATATATATATATGAGTGATAAAGCTAAGTCATCACAACATTGGCTGCGTCCTGAGTTAATGAGATTAACAACCATATAATCAGAGCTAATGATATGATTGTGTTTTGGCAATAGCTGAGTGGTTTGCCGTGCCTGGTTGATGAGTTCTTTAAATGCATAAATAATGTGAAATTAAATAATATTGCTCAAAAGACGAAATGTATGATTTTCAGCAATTGTAAGAACAATGAACAGTCACAGAATCCAGTACTGCAACTGAATATGTTAATGAAATTAAGTACTTGAGTTTCACCCTCATCTCTAAGAACCATGATGACAATCATGTTGCAAACTTGCGCAGGCGTTTATGCATCAGACCAGAAAACTTATCAAAATGCACGGCTGAGGTGAAATGATTTCTTTTCAAGAGTTTTTGCACATCCTGTAATTGTCTATCACCTGTCAAACTAACAAGGTGTTTTAATAATAGTATTAGACAGTTCTTTAACCTGACATCGCGATCTAGCATTTCTTAATTTTGTGTTCAGCTTGGTATACCAACATTTGATGAAAGAACGCACAAAGCGGTGGTGAGCTCACTAAGTAGAATAAGAGCATCAAGTGATAATATTGCAAAAAAAAAAAAAAAAAAAAAAAAACTTGTACACATCCTGATGACCAATGAAAACTATTTTGGGGAATTTGGGGGGTTTTAGTGTATGCTTAATACTGTTACAACTGTATTTTGTCTGTATTCAATATTTTAGGGTTTAAGTATTTTTGTATTTTATCTCTTTGTATGAAATTCACACTTGTGTTTTGTATGCAAAATACACTGTATTATTATTATTATTATTATTATTATTATTATTATTATTATTATTATTATTATTATTATTATTATTATTATTATTATAAGAGGAAGAAGAAGAAGATGATCAAGGTAAACAAGTTGTTGTCAGAACTACTCCCGAGTTTTCTTCAATTTTCTTTGGAATCTGAGAATTTCACTGGAAGGAAATGAGGTGAGAGGTCTGTGGATATGCCGTGATAAGTCCTATATAAAAACAATAAGTGATTTTATGCCATAGACAAAATATAATGCAGGTGTGGTAGGGTGCGGAGTTTTAGGTACCTCCTATCTTACCCTGGGGGGACCCCTGCTCGTTTTTGAGCAACAGTGGTAGCATCTATTGACAGATTTTGCGACTAAATTTGGCAAAATGCATAATCATTCCATGTTACTTAAGAGAAAGGAATCTTTTGGGTTGCAGTATTTTGCTTAACCCCCGCCCCCAAAATGGATGTCGTGAGTGAGATGATATTCTCTTATATGAAGGTGAATCCGAATTCTATAACTGGACTGCAGATGATGAATAGAAATAGAGTAAATGTTAAAGCAATGCCAGAAGTGTTTCCTGACATCATGGAACAGTTTGAAGATAAAGAAATTAATTCTGAGAAATGTGGACAGGTGAAAATTGTTAATCTAAGTTCTTCAGTTACTTATGTCTCTATAAGGAATGCTTCCTTTGAACTTGAAGTTGAAGTTTTGAACTCAGTATTATCAAGGCACGGGAGGGTAGAAGTAATCAGACATAACAGATATGTTCATGGGCCATTTAAAGGACACTTGACAGGTGTACGAACCACTAAGATGAGATTGAAAGAAAATGTGCCCTCATGTATCACCGTAATGGGATATACTCTAACGATATCATATAATGGACAGCAGTGCACATGTTTTAGGTGCAAAGAAGTTAGACACGAGGCTAAAGATTGTAAAATGAAAAGTATGAGACCTATGTTTAATGAGAGTGATTTCCCAGACATGGTCCCTGAACAAAACAAAAATACTTTGAAAGCAAAACCTAAAGAGAATGGGGAGATCATGGCAATGGTAACAGGCAAAGAAGACTCAGTACATAAGGAAACAGTTCTTCAATCTAAACAAATCTTGGAGGATGAGGATGTAGAAACTGGAGAAATAATGGACTGCTTAAGGAATAAAACTTTTGAAAGGTGTCTAGAAAACGAAGATGAAGGGAAATGTTCGGTTGAAAACGAAGAGGAAATAGTTGATGAAATCCAAAGAAATGAATTGTCACAAGAAATAGGAACAGTACAATGAAAACTTTAAATATGCAGGCTGAAGTTCACCAGGTGTTGAAGGAAAGTGAAGATTTGACAGAAAATGAAGAAAGAGTCTTTGGAAAAGAAGATAACAACCAAGAAATCTTGAGTGTACTTTCCAGTGGATCGTTTTCCCAAGCGGAACAATGTATTACTGACTTGAAAACGGGGAAGTGGTATACAGAGCAAGATAGCGCCAATAAGCTTAAGATCACTTTGAAAAAGGACCAAAACCAGAGTATGGATGAAGATTATGAGAATTCCTCATCAGATTACGGTAAAGAAAAATGTTCAAAAATGCATAAACCATATTAATTTATGTAAAAATTTTTTTTCTTTTAATTCTACAAATTAAATTCATCCACATTATATGTAGCGACAGTCAATGCGAATGGAGTTAACTATATAAATAAGCAAATTAGATTAATAAATTTAATGTTATTATACAAACTTGATATAATTTTCATTCAAGAATATAATATAAAAAGAGAGGGGAACTAGAATATATAAAAAATATTGTAAGGTAGTAATTAACTATACACAATGCCTTAAAGGGGGACTTGCTATCCTTGTAAGTAAATCTTCTTATGTGGATGTCCTGAATGTAGAAAACGATATAAATGGTCATTTAATGAGCGTTAATTGCCGTTGTTCAAACGTTAGTATTCAGTTACTCAATGTCTGTGCACCTGCTGGAAGCAGCAAAAAGAAAGAAAGAGAGCAGCTGTTTAATAAAGATATGTATTTTTTGAGAAATAGAATAAGTAACATAATAATGGGAGGAGACTGGAATTCAATTACTAGTATGAGGGATTGCTCAAATCCAGATCGTTACCTGTTATCTAAATCTCTTATATGCCTTAGAAATAATTTGAAATTGAAGGACGCTTGGTTTCTTCTAAACAACCATGTAGAATACACATATGTTAAGGGAAACTGTGGTTCTAAATTAGATAGATTTTATTTGAGAGATTTGCAAAATCAGGTAAATGATATTCGAAATATTCCTGTAAGCTGATCTGACCATTGCATAATTAAGCTAACAATAAAATTGGAAAATATAGTCTCATTAGGTAGGGGTACTGGAAATTGAACTTTAATACCTTGGATAGTGATATTGTGAAAGAAAATTTCTTAAGGTATAGGGACAGTGTTAGAAATAAGGAAAGCAGATTCGAAAATGTTAAATGTTGGTGAGATTTTTCCAAAGAAGAAATTAAATCCTTTTTTGCGTGTTGTTCAAAACAAATTAATCAGGAAAGATACGGTTTACTTAATTTATTAAATTTTCAATTAAAAGCGGAGATGGGAAAATCAACATTAAATGCAGAGAAAAGATCATTAGTGAATTCCTTAAAGCTGAGAATAAATAGTATTCAAGATGATATATGTGAGGGAATAAAAATACGAGTTGAAATTGATGATAAACTTAAGGGAGAACAAGTTTCTGCGTATCTGCTAGGAAAAGAAAAAAATTCTAAAACTTTTGTGAATAAGATAAAGAGAGAAGATGGTAATGAAATTGCTAATCCTAATGCAGTAATTTTGTACGTAAGAGATTATTTTTAAAACCTTTTTAAAAAAGAAAAATGTAATAAATATACTCAACGAATGTTTATCAGTTTAATCAATAAAGCTATAGACAAAAAGGAAAATGAAATATTAACAGCAGACGTGATAGAGTCTTAAGTGTTTGCAGTCATTCGTGGAATTAAAAACGGGAAAAGTCCTGTGTTAGACGGTCTCCCAGTGGAATTCTATAAGACCTTCTGGAAAGATACAAAGCAAGATTTCGTTAGTGTAGTGAAATTTGTAATTAAGAATAAAATCGCTGTAAAACTGAATAAAGGAATAATTACTCTTACCCCGAAAGAAGGAAATTTAGATCAAATTTCAAACTGGAGACCGATAACCATCCTAAATGTAGATTTTAAAGTCACTGCTAAAATAATAACTAGTAGATTAAAGATGTTTTAAAGCTGATAATATCCCCTGAACAGTTTAGCTGTCTTGGAAACAGGTCAATAATCAATTTAAATGTTTTAATGAGATATATTATGGTTTACATTAATGAAACTAACAAGGAGGCAGCTTTGATAAATCTGGACTGGTCAGAAGCTTTTGATCGTGTAAACCATGACTTTTTATATGCAGCATTGGAAAAATTTGGGTTTGACAGTGGTTTTATTCCAGACAATACAAATGTTATACAAAGGCGCTGAAAGTGTGATAAGCATAAATGATAACCTCTCTGAGTCCTTTTCCCTTAGAAAATCTGTGAGAGAGGGGTGTCCCCTTTCTATGATTTTATTTATTGTATATCAAGGACCTTTCTATAGAATGATAAAAATGCAACTTTCACAGTTCGCTTTAAAGTTACCTAATCAGCTGAATGTCTCTGTTATTGGCTATGCTGATGACTGTAATTATTGTAACTAGAGACGAAGGTCTAATAGAATGTACAAATGTATTTAAGGAATATGAAAAAGCGTCAGTTGCCCTTTTGAATAAAAACAAAACCTCTGTTTTTGGTATTGGGTACTGGGAAAACAGAACAGAATGGCCAATCAATGGCTACCAGTTTCTTCAAGATTCATGTAAAGTGTTAGGTGTCTACCATACAAATAGCTTTCAGAAAAGTGTCGAGTTAAACTGGTCTAATTTGGAAAATAATATTACCAAGATGGTTGGTATTTTTCATAATAAAAGATTGACAATATTTCAAAAGTCTATTGTGATAAATTGTAAAATTTTAGCAAAAACTTGGTACGTATCACTTGTTTATCCAATACCAAATGCAATTACACAAAGAATTCAGAGATGTTTATATAAATGTATATGGAATAGTAATTATGAACCAATTGCTAGAAAAACTATGTTTCTAGAGAAATTAAAAGGAGGAGTTGCAATTTATAATATTTTCTGCAAGTCAAAAGCTATTATGTTTCATACCTTTCTGAAAAATTGTATCAATAGAGGATTTGGTTGTGAAATGTTATATTTTTTTGGTAAAATTCGGGCGACTTTTGTAATTGAAACGGACATCAGTCATAGGGATTGCACGATTTTTATCCCGGTTTATTATAATACGATGGTTGACATCGTTAGGAAGGTTTACTGCTTTAAAAATGATCCTAATGTGTCAAAAAAGGAAGTTTATTGGTTGTTAATGGACTGTAATGATTACAAACCCAAGATTGAATTGTTGTATCCTCTTTTCAATTGGACTGTAATTTGGGTGCATGTTAACAATAAGTCTATTGATAAGAACAGCAGGGAAATACTTTATAGGTACACTGTATACATGAAATACTGAATACAAATGATAGGTTGCACATCATGAACACAGCAAATAACAATAAATGTCTCTTGTGATGCTGTTGAAAATAACATGCATTTTATATATTTCTGTACATCACTGAAGCAAATATTACCCTGGTTCAAGTCACTTTAAAAAAAAAATGTTGTAAGATTGAGACGATTAGTTTGCTGAAAATTTTTGAATTGGATTTTACAACTGTGTCAAAGAAAGATGAAAATACTGCAATGGTTCTATTATCGGATTTTATAACAGGATTGTGGTATGGAAGGTCTGTGGGACTGTTGAATGATGACCCAAATTTAGTTATATTCATAAGAAATAGAATGTCAAAAACAAAAATATTAATGTCATGCTTTCAACAACGACTTAAATAAGACATTTACAAAAGACTACCTGTCTAATATCATATAGATATAGGGATTGATCAAATGTGAAATTGAAGAGGAAAATTACTATTGTATTATAAAGAATAATTAATATTAAATATTATACACATATAAAAAAGTCTATGTAGAAAAAGAATCCTAAATTAGGGAAAAAGTGGCGTAATTAGTCAGTTCGGTAGTTAAATTTTTGAAGTATGGATTAATTTATGTATTATCTATGGTACTATAAACTTTAACAATAGCCGGGATAGATGGTGTTAAAAAAAGTTTGAATTACTGATAATTTATATAAAATATAGATTACACGAAATAATCAATTTGTAATTAAGGTATATTTAACACTGCAATTTCAATTTTATATTATTCATTCGTATTTATAAGATAAGTACTATGTAAATAATGTAGGGAATTTATGTTATATTTTCATATTAAAAGATAAACAAAAAATTAAGTAGTTGGGTTTGACCCTCACCTCTAAGAACCATGATGACAATCATGTTGCAAACTTGTGCAGGCGTTTATGCATCAGACCACAAAACTTATCAAATTGCACGGCTGAGGTGAAATGATTTTTCAAGAGCTTTTGCACATCCTGTAATTGTCTATCAACTGTCAAACTAACAAGGTGTTTTAATAATAGTATTAGACAGTTCTTTAACTTGACATCGCGATCTGGCATTTCTTAATTTTGTGTTCAGCTTGGTATACCAACATTTAATGAAAGAACACACAAAGCGGTGGTGAGCGCATTAGCTAGAATAAGAGCATCAAGTGATAATATTGTAAAAAAAAAAAAAAAAAAAAACGTAAACATGCTGATGACCAGTGATATCATTTTGGGGAATTTGGAGGGTTTTAGTGTATGCTTAATACTATTACAACTGTATTTTGTCTGTATTCAATATTTTAGGGTTTAAGTATTTTTGTATTTTATCTCTGTATGAAATTCACACTTGAGTTTTTATGCAAAATACAGCATGTATTATTATTATTATTATTATTATTATTATTATTATTATTATTATTATTATTATTATTATTATTATTATTATTATTATTATTATTAAAATAACAAGGGGCACCGATATACATTATTCTCTATATTTCCTGACCTATAAAGCAGTTCTTCCTCTTCCTAAAGTTCTTGTTTTATCTATCCCCTTCTGGTTTTATCATTCGTCCTCTTTCCCTCTCTAACTTGTTTCTTCACTACCCAAATCCATCCCTTGTAAACCTGTACCTTCTCTTCTTGTCTGTAGTGAATTTGTACGTCACATAATCTCATTTTTCACTTCACTAAACTTCTCATATCCTTACCACACCACTTGCTGTTTCTCTTCTTACATCCTGCCCTTCTCCACCCACAAACGGTCCCTGCTGACTGTAATTATGGGAATTTTACTCCTCATACTACTACCGCCACATCTATATCTTTAACATTAG
>NC_089752.1:88505879-88515879 GCF_040412425.1 Macrobrachium rosenbergii
TATTAGCTTTCTTTGTAAACTTACTTTTGTATTTCTTCTGTCTACTAAGTAAAGGACGACAGATAGTCAAAAGGCCTAGCAGCACTCCAGTATTTCCCTTTCCTTCGTGGACTTTATCTTTATATATACAGGTGTTTCGAAATTAGAGCCCCCAACAGCATAAACTAAAATTGATATGGACAAAAACAAAAGTAATTCAGAACGGGTATTTATTTAAGTTTCTCTCTGAGAATTTAATATTTTGTGTGGCCTCCATCTGCCCGTACCACAGCCTGCATTCTTGAGGGGTATGATTTCAGCAAATCGAAAAAAGCCGAGACTCAAACTCCATTTCCCTGAGCACTTCAGTCACCTTTCTTCGCAGGTCGTCGAGACTTGGTATACCATCATAGTTCACTGTGCGTGCTTCAACACGATCCTTAAAGATACTACCAATGTTTTCACACACATTTAGTCCCGCAGCCCGGACCATTCAGATGCAACGAACGAGATACCGACTGTAACCCCTACTGAAATTTAGGAGTAGACTTGTAAACGGTGAAACTGACCATCTGCCGAAAATATATGGGTGGCTTACTTAACAAGCATCACTAATTGCTTGTTAGATTTTGGGTCTAGATTCAGTATATGAGATACCAGATGAAACTAATATATAATATATCCTTGGACTCTCCTGATTATAGAATGACCAGTGACAGACATACTAGAGGGTGGGTTCCCCCTGACAGACACGCTGAAAAGGGGATGTTAATTGGATCTAGATCCAACTTAGGAGATACCAAGTAAAATTTACACTACAATAGCATTGCACATCCTAAAGTACTATGGTGGTCATGACAGACATTTTAGTGGGTGGTTACCCCCTGACAGACACCCCACAATGAGTGGGGAGGGGGGGAAACAGGATCTACATCCAACATTGGAGATACCAAGTAAAATTTGCACTACAATAGCACTGCACATCTTAGAGTTCTATGTTGGTAATGACAGACATTTTAATGGATGGTTACCCCCTGACAGACACACCCTAACGGGTGGGGAGAGGGAAGGGCAAGCCCTGATATTTACTATATTATAGACTACGTATAGTAGGCTGCTATTCACCAGTAATATACATTATCGTGATATACTAATAAATCTTTTTTCTCCTTTCTATATACTTTGTATTTATTTTATGCGAATATTATTTGTTTGTTTCATATAAATAACATTCATCTGTAGGCCTATAATAATTCGGTCATATTATTTTGTCAAGCAAGCAACTGACTTCAATTACATTTATATTATATTATCTTTGTTTACGAGATGAACGTTGATATAAGCGAAGGCTGGAAGACTGGCATTGTAAAGCAGCATGTAAGTTCTCATCATCATTCGATTTATTGCCATAAAATGTCTATGTACATAACGCTTGTTAAATAGAGTAATACGCAACTATTGAATAGACAGTAATACATATGTAAGATACAGGCCTACGCTATAGTCAGAGTACAAATCATAATAATTGCGCTATCGCCTACTCAGTTTGTTATATCGAAGTAGGAATACCTTCTTTTGGTTTCAACTGACTTGCATACTAATGAACTCATGGATACATTCAAGTTGCGTATTATCAGTTTTAGGAATGAACATCGTTGTTACCATAATCGATTTCTTTTTTTCGCCTGGCGTAGAATTCGTCAGACATGATACACCTGGCTGAGGAAGGACACAGATGATCCCTATTTCTTAAAAAATCAATTTCTCCACACACAAAGTTATTCCGAACATTTCCATTCTCTCAAGAAGATCATGAATGTATATAAGAGCAAATTAGACCAAAAAATTAATCACCCAAAATAAATGCAAAGAAAAGAAGAGAAATGAAAAATGAGAGCATAACAAACTCAGGGAAGTTAGCCTACTCTGTTTACTGGAGGTCTTGCACACAGCTGACAGATTTGCACTTTCGGTTGTCCAATTTTTATGACTGCGTTGGAGACGGATTGTAAATCATATTAGCAATGGTAAATACACTGAACAGATGTGAGAATGTCATGATGTTAGTGACTGCCTACAGGATATAATGAAGAGTAAAAAAAAAATCACTAGGGAGAAAGTTAAACGAATAATGGTCGTCAAAGCCAGCATCGATAGCAACGTCATCACATGGTAATAATGCACTAAATCGATTGCCTTGACACAGCAGATTACGTACATGTGTGAAAGCGATTTCTTTAGTTTTTTCTATCTCTTGAGAAATTTGGTAGCCTAATCACTGGTGACAAAATGCATCCTCATACATAACGCGAGAACATTTATTTTTCCCTTTGTAGCTAAATGCTTCCCACAGTTCATGATACACAAATATAGGGGATGAATTCAATATATTTCCAATGCTGAAGGAGCATTTTTCATACGTCAGAAATATTGTGCTGCAAAAAATTGTTGCCATGATTGATTCTGCTGAAGGCTTGGAGAAAATAAAATGGCATTGACTGTTTGTGCAGTCACCGTAGACTTAAACCGGTAGATTTCGCCAGATCGTAATCTGCGTGACGTTTGCAAGTTTGTGTAAGTCAGAGAGAGAGAGAGAGAGAGAGAGAGAGAGAGAGAGAGAGAGAGAGAGAGAGTGTGTGTAGAGCAGGGTATTGTCTGGTTCAATAGTGTTTGCCTTCAATGTATTTGTTCTCAGAGTGGTTCCGACGCCCGTGATTTAGTTGCACTATCGGCAAATAATTCTAGGAACGTCATTTATGAATTCCTTCTTATTCTTCTGACTTTGCAGTCTTATAGTATAGTGGTAGTGACAGAAGTTCCCCTTGCACTGGCGCACAGCGATGGATCTCCCCAAAAACGAAAAGTCAGCCCTACTACGGTTACAGGAAATGAATCTAGACAGCTCTATCAACTGTGAGTCACCGTAATGTGGCAGCAACCATTATCGATGGAGGCTTATTAATCCACACAACCTTGCAGCAGACAAATGGATCTTATGGAGCAATAGCAAAGGAACTTTTGATAAAAATATGCTCTTTTCCAGGAAGCCAAATTCATGTTATCTTTGATAAGTACATCAACCCTTCACTTAAAGATAATGAAATGAGATTAAGAGGTGACGATAATAATAACAGATTTACAATCACCGGACCAGAACAAATTCCACGACAAAGAGGCTCCTAGTTATTGACAAATGAAAATTTCAATTATAAACTAGCAAAATTCCCTCTCGTGGAATGGTGTAAGAATCACTGTGGTCCAGTCGTTGGAGGTAAGATTTTAGTAGTGTCACATGATGGTTACTGCTTGAAGTATTCCTTTAACAGTGAACAAGAGTATATGATCACTGATCAACCAGAAAATCTCCAAGGTCATCATGAGGAGGCAGATACTTTGGTTGCTCTTCATGTATCCAAAGTGCATGGGAATATAATTGTTAGAGCTTCAGAGACTGACATTGTAGTAATTCTGTTAGGTTTACTGGGAAAGATGAGTGAAGAAAAGCAAGGAAAACGAAGTAGCATAATGGACTGTGGATATGGAAACAATCCCAGATATATCAACATCAATGAGCCGTTTCATGTTTTGCAATTAAAAGGAGCTAGAATATCAGCCGTATTACCAGCATTCCACGCCTTCACAGGCTCAGATGTCACAGCAGCATTTTACAGGAAAGGAAAAATAAGACTATTTAACAGCATGGCAAACGATGAAACAGGAAAATTTGTAAACGTTTTCCAGGACCTCTCATCCACTCAGGATCCAGACATAGAGTCTTTGTCTTCCTTTGTATGTGCTCTATATGGCCAGCCACACCTCAGTGACCTTAATGAAGCCAGGTATGTCATGTTCCATAAAATGACTGGATCTGTTAACACAAGAAATCCTCTAGCGAATGTGAAGCGTATCAACTGTGCACTCCTGCCACCTTGTACCGCAACTCTCAAAAAGAAAATTCAACGTGCTCAGTATCTTAGCATTCTTTGGCACCGAGCTGATAAGCAAAAAATCCCAGTGACGGATTAGACCAACTCAGTTTGGTTGGAATAAAGATGATCAAGCTTTTATTCCGGAAATGGTTTGAGGGAAGCTCAGTGCCAACGGTCCTCATCCAGAACACTACTAATGTGGCAGAAACTGATACCTGCACTGATATTGATCATGATGAAAATGATGACCAATGGACAGATGATGAAAGTGCAAGTGATGAAGGCACATATTAATACAGATATTTGTGAAGGCAGTGTATTTTTGCAGATTTTTATCATTATGATGCCATGATAATATAAGTATAAATACATCATGAACATTATAGGTTTTAATGCGTAATTTGTATTTATTTATTAATTTATTTTTACAAAACAGTGGACAGTAACAACTGGTTATGAAATTTGTTTCTTATATGTTAATCTGAGGTAAATGTATATGACTATTTTTTGGGGTAAATTTACAAGGTGTTTCTGAAATTAGAGGACCCCCCCCCCCTCTACAGCATAAACTAAAATTGATATGGACAAAAACAAATGTAATTCAGAACAGGTATTTATTTAAGTTTCTCTCTGAGTATTTAATATTTTGTGTGGCCTCCATCTGCCTGTACCACAGCCTGCATTCTTGAGGGGTATCATTTCAGCAAATCGCAAAAAAGCTGAGACTCAAACTCCATCTCCCTGAGCACTTTGGTCACCTCTCTTCACAGGTCGTCGAGGCTTGGTATACCATCATAGTTCACTGTGCGTGCTTCATCACGATCCTTTAAGATACTACCAATGTTTTCACACACAAGGTCAGGGGAGCTACCTGGAAATTCACTTGACGAGAAGAAATCGATACCACTGTTTCAAAGCAGCTCCTGTGTCTGAAGAGCCTTGAAACATGGTGCCTTATCATGCAAAAATGTGATTTCTTCAACAGATAACACATTTTCAGGATCTTTGAGGAAAGGAAATACTCCACCAGTAAGCACAGTTTCTCTGAAGTATTTGCCATTCCATGACTGTCCTTTTTCTTTGATGATCCACATTAACCGTTTGGCTGTGAAACAGAGAAAAATTCCCAAACATTCAGGAAATTTCACAACTTGGCAATAGCGCACGTCATCGCTGATATCATCCAACTTTGCACCCCAAATGATGTCATTTTTATGATTTGTCTTCCTAACTGTGTAAATGAAGAATTCATCTGATGTGGCAACATGGAGAAAGTCAGCTTCATCCCAATCTTTACAGAAATGAACCACAAAACCATGCACGGTCTTCTCTCTGTTGCTAAGTGATGTTGGGCTTGCTGATAACATGAAATGGCTTGATACCAGATTTTTTCAACTCACAATATACAGCACTATAACTTCTCTTCTTTCCCCTTTTTGTTTCTAGTTCAAACGCCAATTTACATAAAGACTTTCTTGGTCTACCCACTGCCTCAGCTATGATGTCTTTTTCTCACTCTTTCCGCGATGACAGTCATTTGGATTTTTGTTCCAGTTTCTTTTAACAAAGGATTCATCTCTTTTAACGTATTTAGCTATCCAGGAATGTGAAATGAAGGATGCGCCAGCATTGCTGGCCTCTCTGAAGGTTATAGCCCGGATTCGGTCAATCCATCTCATTTCCTTTGAGTCGTTACCCATGGCTGTATCTAACTCCGTCGCTCAGTCTGAAAATACAAGAAATGTAAAATGAAAAATAGCTTAATAGAAACTTAAAATAATGTACTTGGAGTTAGGCTACAGCAAAAAACTTCATAACTCTCCATTTGTTCTTTGGAGGGTGTTCTCTAATTTTGAAACACCTGGTATATGTATATATATACAGGGTGTGGCATAAGTAACACCCTTTGTTTCTCTGGAACAAAATTAAAGCCTTTTTGATTATCCTTTACTTTTTCGAACATGAAAGTATTGCACAGGTTAATAGATTAATATAATATATTAACAAAATTAAAATAATCCTTATTAGGTTTAATAATGCAGCATAAGTAACGCCCTTTTTTAATTTTATATCTTATAATGTATATTTTCTTTATTATTTTCTTTAATTAATTTGCTAAATCTTCATTTTTTCAGATATTTTATACAACCTCTGAGATTAACAAAGGAACAGAGAGTAAAAGCAATTCAATTGTACCATCAAAACAATTAAAATGGCGCTGAAACCGCAAGATTGTTATTAGCTGAATTTAACATCGTGAAAGTCCAGAGCCGAAATATCATTTGTATTGAACATTATTAAACCGAATAAGCATTATATCAATTTTGTTAATATATTATATTAATCTATTAACCTGTGGCAATACATTCATGTTCGAAAAAATAAAGGATAATCGAAAAGGCTTTAATTTTTGTTCCAGTGAAACAAAGGGTGTTACTTATGCCACACCCTGAATATATATATATATATATATATATATATATATATATATATATATATATATATATATATATATATATATATATATATATATATATATATATATATATATATATATATATATATATATATATATATATATATATATATATATATATATATATATATATATATATATATATATATTTAAGGGAAATATATCCAATTCATAACTGCCATACTATAAGATGTGATGAAAGAGAGATAGCTACAAGATGGTACTAGGTCAAGCGATCAGTCGCAAAATCATTGCATTCAGCAAATAGTTTGGTTACTTCAGCTGTTTGGCTGGATGAACACACAATATTGGCTCTGGTATGTGAAACAGACGACCGAGTTGATATGCGAGTACATAAGTTTGTGCGTTAGAAAATATAGATTTTGTGTCTAATTCTGCCCAAAAGTAAGTCTGATCGTTCATTAACGAAGCTAGAGCGAGATCATCCAGACGTAGCTTTGAGTGTTCCAATCTCTTAGAAACTGGCAGAATAAGATGTCTGTGGTGACACTGTGGTGACACTGTGGTGACATTATGATGATATCTGTGGAATTAGTGTGGTTATAGAGAAGACAATACAAACCTTTGCAATGTCGGTGTTTCTCATGTGGTTGACTTAAGACTAGATTTATGATATCTAATATGGGGTATGTGAGAGTTTTTGTGTTTAAAAGGCTTAGCCATAATAAGACTTTTAGTCAGAGTTAGATTATTTTGACTTGATAACTCATTTATTATGCATTTTAATCTTTTCTTTGTTCATTCATTACTGGTTGGGTTGGCTTGAATAATAAATCTATTTTTGTAGGAAAGATTGTGTTTCCTTACATGATCCATTTCTTTTTTGAGTATGTTCGAGAGAGAGAGAGAGAGAGAGAGGAATCAGTGTGCTGTAAGAGAGAGAGAAATTTGCTGAGAGGGGATAATTCGAACGGAGTCCTAGGGAGAAGGGAGCGAGTGAGAGAGGGGAGGGTCTGTGTGGGCTGAGTGTCAGGGAGAGGTACCAGGGTCGAAATCACCATGCTTTCCTGTCGATAGATCGCAAAGACACGTTACGTAAACATTTCTACACGAAATGCTGAATCTGTTATAGGGGGTATAACAGATTAATTTGCTGGCAGCGGTTAAAAAGTTTAATTGATAACAGCGATGTTTGAGGTTAAGATAGCGAAAGAGGGATAGGAATTAGAAATAGGCTAATTGATAACATTATGCCTCGGGGCACTGGCTGGCTGCAAAGCTTAGCTGAATGATCAGTGTTGAGATCTCGAGTGATGGGAGAACTATACTCTGAGAATTATGCATCGATATAGTGATTTCTTTTTCTGTTTAAGTATTCAAGAGTGGCGAATTGTGAAAATAGATCTGGGTGATAAGTAGAGTAGTTTGGGGTTAAGAAAACACCCAAATAAGTGTGAATAGTGGCGATTGTGAGTTAATTAAGAGTGTGATGAGTTTTGCAATTTCTAAGCGAAGATATCATCTTCCGTCTCTTCTTCGAGTTGGTGACTTCCCATTCTCGCACAGAGTTCCGTTTTCTGTTAGCACGAGTGATAAGGCAAGTCTTCCGTTTTCTGTTCTTTTTTATTAGGAGTGTTCTCTTCGCCTCCTTTTTTTTTTCTCATGTTATTACGATTGGGGCGTGTGATTATTCACAAAATGAATGACTCAGACGCAAGTACGTCACAATCAATTGTGACTCATAGGCTGACGAACTTCAATGCAGGCATTACAAACTTTAAGGGCCTAGTTGACGGGAAGTTAACTCAGAATGTGGAAACATTTATTGAATCAGTAGAAAATTATCTGAATTCTAAGAAAATTACAAATGGCGCCGAAGCTTTAACAGAAGCGAAAGCTTTTCTAGACTTAGACAAATGGGACATTGGAGAACGAGCACGCAGTTTCGGGTTCAGAAAGTGTAAAACTTGGAAAGAACTTCAGGAATTTTTACGTGCATCGTATGGCGGGGTTGACCACGAATGCATTGTTCGGAATCTGCGAGCGCTTATCAGAACTAGGAAAGGTAACGATTCATTAATCGCGTACAGTGCTCGCCTATTTGATGCAGTAGGTGAGTTAAAGAAATCTATGAAAAACTCTCCATGGGTAAATGGAAATAATATCTCCTTAGATAATTTTGAAAAACTGTTACACTTTGCCTGCCTTTTAACGTCAGTCCCAGATGTAATTACAGATAGTTTTGATAAAAGAATTGATCAGAATACAGATGAATTCTTTTTGTTTGCACAGATTAATAAAAATCTATCAAAATGTCCGACGCTGGACAGTAGTTTTGTGAAGGGAGGTGCTAAAATTTCAGCAACAGTTTCAAAACCACAGAATAATGCAAATTCCTCACATCTAGGAAACGATGCAGGAGCGAAGACATGTGCGTGGGTGGAATCGAAGAAAACCTCAGAGAGATCAGTAACAACGTTTCTTTGTTTTAACTATGATGAAGTAGGACATAGTAAGTCAAATTGCAGAGTGAGATATTGTTCAGCTTGCAAATCTTCAGACCATGGGTGGAAAGTTTGCCCAGCCACAAAGAATAGAGAATATTCAGGGAAAACACGGGGTAGTTTTACTAGATATGACAGAAGAATTCCACATGATGCAAGTTCTAGGTACACAAACGAACATCAGAATTTTCACAAGATAAGTTCGAAGACGGACACAGGATAATGAGCAATCAGGTCTTAGAGTCACCAGAACCTAGGCCGATTGTACGTGGTTTTTCTAATGGCATTGAAATTTCTATCTTCATTGATTCTGGCAGCTCAGTTAACCTGATAGATGCAGATCTTTTTCACTCGAAATTTCTAGAGTATAAATTAGTCCCAACTAATGAGACAGTGTGTGATGTACAGGCGAGAAGATTGAATATCTCAGGTTCGTCATCTCTTCGCTTTGTATCGGTGAAAAGACAATAGTAGAACCATTTTTGGTCATAGAAGGATTATTAATTTAGGTGAAATGGTTTTGCTAGGACACCCTTCTTGTATGCGACATAACATCAATATTCTTACGGGAATTCAGGGGATTACAATAGGTGAGCCAGGTTGTTTCGTTCCATATAGACACATGGAAAAAACTTGTGAGAAACCCAAGACGCAGACTGCGACATGTGTAACACATTCATTAGAGAATGAAGACATTCCGCAAAAGTCTTTCAAATGATTTTTGTTAGAAGACATTGAATTGCACCTGCGAGTTCCTACATTGATTAAAGTGTCGGTGAAAGAGAAGAATTTTCCTTCTCAAGTATGCGTTGTTGAGGGAACCGAGAGATTCAAAGACGTTGTAAGTACGGTGTCAGTAAATGAAGTTTCAGTCGCAGGCGTAACTGCAGTAGAATTAGTAAGCTATCAAGACTCAGTGAAAAAATATCACAAGGGTACTTACGTAATTGATTTTGAAGAGTTTAAGGAAGAACATAAGATAGTGAGTTTTTGTGGAGACGGTAATATGTTTCCCAGCGAGGAGCTACAATTCAGAAGTCAAGTTCTTCACGAACATTTGGCTAAAGCTGATTATTCCGAGTATTCAGATAAAGTAGAGAAAGTGTTGAAAGAATATTTAGATATTATTGCTTTGGAGGAGATAAACTTGG
>NC_089752.1:88520879-88660879 GCF_040412425.1 Macrobrachium rosenbergii
TTCTTGGTAAAAGCATAGTATGTGAACACGTGTGTGTGTCCACTAGGGCTTGTTTCATTTCAATTGTCATCAGTTGAGATAAGAGGGAACGCTTTGTTTTGGGTTAGCGATGACAAGTTTGCAAAACAAACGCCGATTCGTCCCATACGGGCTCGAGACAAGTGATTTCACGTTGTTGCATGTTCAAGTCACGTACGCCACTTGGAGAGAAAGAATACATGTCCTGATCAATTACGTCATGTTTTGTAAGATTGCGTTCAAAACGTTTTGCTGGGATGACGTAACTTTCTTCTAGAAGCTTCTCCATTGTATCTCGCACCCAAAACGCTTTAATGACGTCACCTCCCTGCTTCTAGAACTTCCCTTTTGTATCTCGTACCCAAAATGCTTTAATGACATCATGTAATTGTTTCACGTATTACTGGAATCCTAAAATCTTTTTCATTCTGATTTCTGAGACCAGTCGATTTGGTTCCATCTCTCTCTCTCTTTCTCATTCCTAATTAGGAAGAGATTACTTTTAACGTAATTTTTTGTGGTCACTTTTAGCATTAACTTTTGAGAACTGAATTTAGCAAAGTTATTTAGTTCGTAACAGCGCCTTCTTAAAAAAGTGTGTATTGTGTAACGCAGCTGCAGCAAGTGATTTACAGAGGTTTTCACAAGTTGTGTAAGATAACGTGAAATTTTACTTATTGATACCATGGTATGATAAGTTAGGAAGTTGTGGTATGATAAGTTAGGATATTTTGAACAAGTGAAATCATTATTGATAAATCTTATGTGTATTTTTGTGTGTTTTTCTATTTACAATCTCTTTATATTTTCACATTTTTTTATTTTGTGATGTAACATTTATTTACATAGCATTTTAAATTATTCTTGGTAGTTTAACATTGCATACGTAATTTAACATTGCATATTTGATTTTGATATCTCATTTGTTAAGATTTTTCTTTTTAAATCTTGAGTAATTCTTGATAGTTTAAATTTTGCTTGATTAATTTAAATTCTTGATAAAGTTTTTGTGAATTAGTTTTGTTTCATAATTTAATTCAAGAATTGATTGAGTGTTGTGTTATTTTCAAGTAAAGGTAAATTTTTCAGATTGTGAATTCTAATTAACTGTGAATTCTAGTTATAAACTTTGAATTTGAAATTAAATTTTGTATTTAACATTTTTTAGAAAAAACAGTGTTTCATTTATTGATCACCAGTGAATAGGATTGATTGTGTGTGTGCATAAGGCAAAGTGATAAACATGTTTTGTTCTTTTAGTTTTGCTAAAGTGAATTAAGACCAGGAAACAGTTAGAGTTTTTGATGGAGTGATGCCTTCTACTCTAGCAGATTTCTAGTTTAATTTTTGATACCTCACACATATTCTGATGAACTTAGATTGATTTTTCAAGTGATTGATAAATAAGTTTTTTTCTTAAGGATCACTGTTACCTTTAGAGTACTCAGTCGTAACAATTAATGTTATGAGAGTTCAGGTATCTGGCTGAAGTGAGTATATTTTGAATCTTGAGATTAGTTGTGTAATAACCAGGTACTTGATACGCATTGTGATATATATATATATATATATATATATATATATATATATATATATATATATATATATATATATATATATATATATATATATATATATATATATATATATATGTGTGTGTGTGTGTGTGTGTGTGTGTGTGTGTGTGTGTTTGTTGTATGGTATATATATATATATATATATATATATATATATATATATATATATATATCTGTGGTGCATCACTATATTGTAATCGAAAATAATGAGTAAAAAATGCCATAATAATGCAATTCATAAACTGTGTTTTCTTTTAACATACAAAAAAATTTTATACAAAAAGGGGATAAAAAACACGGGAGCTTTCGACAGTTTGCGCAACGGTCCTCTTCATGAAGAGGACCGTTGCGGAAACGGTCGAAAGCTCCCTTGTTTTTATTCCCCTTTTTTGTATAAAATTTTTTTATATCTAAAAAAATAGTTTATGAATTATATTATTGTGGCTTTTTTACACACACACACACACACACACACACATATACACATATATATATATATATATATATATATATATATATATATATATATATATATATATATATATATATATATATATATATATATATATATATATATATATATATATATAGTATATAGATATATTATGATTTTACCTTGGGAAAACGGTTACTGTGAGCCAGAAAATCATAAAACACAAGAAAAGGGGGAATTTCATAAGAGCTTAGGGCTCTATTCACAAGGAATGTGAATGTAAACACGTTAGAGTTAAATTAAAATTAAATATATTTACACAAGATAATATCAGGAGATGAAAGAATGTTGCATTCATGCTTGCAGGGGCCTGAGGGGATACTCCTACTGATGAACTCCAACTTGGAATCCGTTAGTGGGGTTTTTCATAAGGCACAATCCAAGGATATTCCACAGCAAATTGGTCCTTCTGAAATGAGAGGTTCGGGGAATACAAGCCGGTAGATGGGGAAAATACTTGGGGATTCGGGGTCGCACTGAGGGTGCCAAGGCCTTGAATGAGCAAAAATAGGTAATCACTTAAAACACAGACATTTGAATAACACTGGTATCATGAGGCAAAGGAAAATTGGAATTTACTGGCACTTAAAAGATACACTTGAAGGGCAATTCGTGACTGATAGGGACTCTTTAACAAACACTTTACCGTGTAGAGGAAGGGGTCTTCAGCGAAGAATGGCGAAGATGGTGTCCATGGATCACTAGGCAACATATGACTGGGATATGTGTTCCTGTGACGAAGACTAGGGCGTCAGTCACTCCTCCAGTATAGTGGTCCCGCGCACGTCTAATGGCAATCTACCTCATGACCTCATGACGTCCCTCGAGTGTCTTTGCGACGACTTCTTCGTCTGTCCCTATTTAAGGCATCGGCCGAGGGACGGGGTGGTGGTCCCTGGACAATGCAGTAGTCATCTTCCATGAGCCAACTCATCTAGGTATGCTGAACATCTGGTCGCTTCCCGACGGGGTACCTGCAAAAGAATCCCGCACATTTCACTCTGCCCCAAAAGAGAAAGTTGAAAAGTAGCTTAAGGATGCTAAGCTTCTTTAGGAAGGGGAGATTTGCATGCCAGAATCATCAAATGCCTTGACTCGGTGCGTGGGGTAGCTGCCCGTGGAGGGGCCACATATATGGGACCGTCAGCGTGAGGGCATAAGGCTCTGGAAATCGTGACTACCAAGGCAATGGCAGGAGTATTTATTGTTTTTAGGGCCTTTCACCCACGAGGGAGAGTGGCCATAAACCTTGCACACCACGCAATAGCTTTGGCTAAAATCTTTTCGCACTGCCCTTGTGGAGGGCGCAGGCAAGTTATTTGGTGGGTTTCCAGGAGAGGATTTAATAGGCGCTGTTTACTTGTTTCGGCGAGGAATGAGGGTAGATAGATTTTCCACCCCCGGGAGCTGTTGTGGGCATGATGGGTGTCCCACGTGTCGGTGAGGCGACAGCACTCAGCCAGTGTTGTGGGTGCTTTTTCGCCTATATGAGTGGCTAGGGAAGGAGGTGTGTAGAGCAAGAAATGCTCTAGTTTAAATTGTTCAAGAATCTCCTCGCTCAGATTGGTATGCCTAATCGGTTAGGTCTGGCCTGCTTCCTTTATTTGCCTTCTCCAGCGCCGCCTCAAGCGTTTGGGGATGATTTCGTACGCCTTGGTGATGGCTTGGTGTATGGAGCCCCAATTTCCTTGATCCTCCCCAGGGAGGGTGTGGAAAGTGATCAGGGCCTTCCCCATGAGGAACTTGGTTAATAGGAGGGAGACTTCGGCAGGAGAGAGGGTGTAGCAGCCCAGGACTTTCTCCGCCCTGTCGAGCCACACCTCAGGTTTAGCCTCGGCCTATTTTGGCATGAAGGCATGGGCCTGGCTGAGGGCGTTCATCCCCGAAGGGGGAAGGGGTTGGAAATGCCAGTCTGGGCCATATGAAGCTCGTTGGCCTGCTGCTTTTCTCTTTCTTGTCTTTCTGCCTCCTCTCGTCTTTCTCTGGCGATTCTTTCTGTCTCTCTTTCTTGTCTTTCTGCCTCTTCTCGTTTTTCTCTGGTGATTCTTTCTGCCTCCACTTGCCTTTCTCTGGTGATTCCTTCTGCCTCCTTTTCTCATCTCTCTGCCTCCTTTTCTTGTCTTTCTGCCTCCTTTTCTCGTCTCTCTGCCTCCTCACGCATTTTTCTCTGGTGATTCTTTCTGCCTCCTTTTCTTGCCTTTCTGACTCCTTTTCTTTTTCTTTGGCGATTCTTTCTGCCTCTCGCTCTGCCTTTACCTCATCAAGTTTCTCTTGGACCAAATCCTTAAGTGCAGACCCTGAGAGGCCAAGTTCTTTCCTTGCCGACTTATAAAATTTGAAGTCCTCGTTTAGTTGGGTTCTGATAGACATTTTGAGGGTGTGGGGGGGACTCAAAGGGACACACAAATGAAATAACCCCCCAAAATTTGTAAGAGGGAGTCGTCCGGGGTAAATCAAATGCACGGCTTTTGCAGGTCGTTCTCACTGAATGAACTGGATGGAGCTTTTGGAATTTGGAGGGCGTGTTGCCCTGGCCCGAATGGAATTTTAGGGTTCAGAGGGCACGTGGCCCTGGCCCAAATGGAGTTTTAGTGTTCGGAGGGCATTGGCCTCGGTCTGAATGGATTTTTAGGGTTGGGAGGGCACATAGCCCTGACCCGAATGGAGTTTTAGGGTTCCTCTTGTAGGACGTAGGGTTTTGGGGATCCTCGCATGGACTGAGCCGGCTGTAGCGAGAATTGGTTGGGTTTGTCGTTTCGTAGGGCATAGGGTTTTAGGGATCCTCGCACGGACTGAGCCGGCTGTGGCAAGAATTGGTTGGGATTTTAATTTCTCTAATAAAATTCCCTGTTAGGGAAGTCTCGATACAGTTAGGTTCAAGACTCAGTGAGCGTTGTAACGCTAATAATGATAACCCCCAATTACAATAAGCAAAACGGAGACAAACCTGATTATAAACAAGGTAACAACAACAAAAACTTTAGTGGGAATGAGTGGGACACAGTGTGGGGGGGTGGGGTGGCAGTAGTGAGGAGGGAGGATGTAGGTGTCTTAAGGTCGAGTTATTTTCAGAATCCGTGTCTAGACTACGGGTTAACTGACCGCATGGGAAAATTGGCTGGGTTTGTAAACAACTTGGTTTGTTTGGCCTACGTAACAGAATAATGTATAGGTGGAAGATGCTAATAATAAGATGCACAGGAAATCTTATCACAGAGCTTGAGTATTCGTCAACTAGATGGAAAGTAACCAAATTTTATGTTTTCTTAACAATTGTTCCTACCTTTTTCATATTTGAATTCTAATCTCAACTAACACGAGAGAGAGAGAGAGAGAGAGAGAGAGAGAGAGAGAGAGAGAGAGAGAGAGAGAGAGAGAGAATGTTAAATTTCTTAAGCATCAGCGATGCAAACTAATCGGTCCCACGTGGGGGATTGAAACACGTGCCTAACTAACAAAGAGGAAATATACGCACTATTTCTTTTTTTTTTTGCGATGCTTAGTCTTCCCTAACTAGCCTAACATGAAATCATGCAAGCCACATGCAAAGGCTATCAAGACTTTTGATCCGATTATTAATTCTCTCCTCTCAGCGAATTGGAATCATGTATTCCCTAACGTTCCCTATTTCCTAGGATCAGTCACGGTTTAGTTCCTATCGTAAAATAAACACATCATACTCACGGGAAATCCCTTGGCACTTGCAATTGGATTTTACGCAAAGGTTCGTCGTTGTCTCGCACCCAGCTACAGTAGTTTCACTAATTGCTGGTACGGCAAGTTGCAAACAAAAAGGGGTAGAGGGATACAACCCGCTAATAACGAGATCTAAGGCTAAAGGTCGCCATTTTTATGATTTTACCTGAGGAAAACGGTTACTGTGAGCCAGGTATCAACGCTTACCATTACTTTAGCCTTGTAATCTAACTTCGTGGGCCCAGAAAATCATAAAACACAAGAAAAGGGGGATTTTCAATGAGGTTACGGCTCTACTCACAAGGAATGTGAATGTAAACACGTTAGAGTTAAAATAAAATTACTTACATTTACACCAGATAATATCAGAAGATGAAAGAATGTTGCATTCATTCTTACAGTGGCCTGAGGGGATATTTCTACTGGTGAACTCGAACTTGGAATCCGTTAGTGGGGTTTTTCGTAAGGCACAATCCAAGGATATTCCACTGCAAATTGGTCCCTCTGAAATGAGAGGTTCAGGGATTACAAGCCAGTAAACGGGCAAAATACTTGGGAATTCGGGGCCGCACTGAGGGTGCCAAGGCCTTGAATGAGCAAAAATAGGCAATCACTTAAAACACAGACATTTGAATAACACTGGTATCACGAGGCAAAGGAAAGCTGGAATTTACTGGCACTTAAAAGAACCACTTGAAGGGCAATTCGTGACTGATAGGGACTCTTTAACAAGCACTTTACTGCGCAGAGGAAGGGATCTCCAGCGAAGAATGGCGAAGATGGGGTCCGTGGATCACTAGGCAAAATATGACTGGGATGTGTGTTCCTGTGATGAAGATTGGGGCGCCAATCACTCCTCCAGTATAGCGGTCCCGCTCGCATCTTACGGCAATCTACCTCACGACTTCATGACGTCCCTCGAGTGTCTGTCCGACATCTTCGTCTGTCCCTATTTAAAGCACCGGCCGAAGGACAGGATGGCGGTCCCTGGACAATGCAGTAGTCATCTTCCACATATTAGGAACGGTATGTTTCTCTACCCTTCACTAATGATTCTGTCCTAATCAAAAGAAAATTATTGTCACTCTTGAGCCATGTGTATCTGTATGTTGACTTCAGATTTACTTTTAATAACCCTCTTACAATCGCAGTCGATGCGTACCTGCATTGTTTACAAGTTTAATTGCCCTAAATGCAATTTTGGGACCTGTGTGGGATGTACCAAGCGCCTACTTAAGGTGCGCATCGACTCTCATAGGGGTGTCAGCCACCGTACAGGCTTAGTTTTAAGCAAAAAAGAAAATAGTGCCATTAGACTTCATGCTACATCTTGCCACCATCACATACAATACAGTGATTTTCAAATACTCGGACAAACAAAAAACAGTCATTCACTTCCCTTTTTAGAGTCCCTCCATATTAAACAACAATCACCAACACTCAGTAGCCAAACCACCTCTGTTCCATTGTTCATTGCATAGTTTGCTTTTTTCTTTTTGTTTTTTCTCCACACTATTTCACCCTCTTCCATTCGCAGTCTTCTAACTCGCCTAGTTGTCATTTAACTACGACATGAACAGTAGGTTCTCCAGTATTTGTTACTACATTATCATTCTTATTATTTTGAATATTCATTGTTTTTTTTCTCTCTCTCTCTTTCTCTCTCTCAGTGATTTTATTTGACGATTTCTGTTTAGTACGTGATTTCTTATTACTTAGCCATTGCTCTTTTGCAGTTAACTTAGGTTTTTATGTTCCTTTTTTACTTTATATTATTATGTATTTTAAAGTTTTGTCAATTATAGCTGTTTTAATAGTTTTAGATTTAGTCATTCAGTATAGTTTTCTTAATGTTTATTTTTTATGTCATTCTATAGATAACTGTCCCTGATGATGGGAAAAGTTATGCATGCCCGAAAGATTGGCCGTGCCTCTGTTAATTTCTAAGGAATAATAATGTCTGCAAATTTACCACGTCTTCTGGCTATTCTGTTCCTCCTTATATATATATATATATATATATATATATATATATATATATATATATATATATATATATATATATATATATATATATATATATATATATATATATATATATATATATATATATATATATATATATATATATATATATATATATATATATATATATATATATATATATATATATATATATATATATATATATATATAAAGAAAGGGTAGGCGACGACCAGCAAGACACATCAGTGTGAGGGTGGACCAGGGAAACCAGTTTACTCTAACATATTTCTCTATTTCCAACGTTTCGTAATAATTTCTCTATTATATCATCAGGGATCTGTTGAATAATGAACAAATTACTCAAAAAGTTACTCTAAAAGCTTTAAAAATCTTAAGAAAAATAAAAATAAAATTCACCAAATACAATACAGCTAAAAACACAACAGAACAAAAGACCGCTAACCAACCTTAGGTGGAGAGAGCAAACGACAGAATGCTTACAGACTCAGGTACAGTTGAGTAGAAGAGGTTTGGGTATTTAACTATCGGACTAGTTGCTTAATAAACGATGACTCGAGTATAGGCAATTCGTGAGGATTTGCTGTTTGGCCTATTATGCTGAAATCATTAGAATGAGCTCTGATATTAGAATGAGTTTCTCTTTTTTTTAATGAACGTAAAAATCTATTAATTTTATCCTCAATAATAACGATATTATGAAAATCAGGTGTTCCAGTTTCTGTAAACTTACTTTTGTCTCGCAAGATAGTTAACATTTTTTCATTGTAGTCAGTTTTATCTTAGTAATTCATACACTTTTAAGGAAAAAAATTTACCACAAGACGCTGATCTTAAAATGGCCAGTTTAGATGTAGAATCGCTTTTTACTAATGTTCCTGTGGGGGGAAACTATCGATATTATCTTAAATAAATTTTTTCCTGAACCCGATGCTGTTTTTAACAATTTTAGTCGAACATCTTTTAGGGCATTTTTAGAGCTGGCAGTGCGCGACTCTGCCTTTATATTCGATGGCAAGCCTTTTAAACAAACCGAGAGCGTAGCCATGGGTTCCCCTTCGAGTCCAACTTTTGCCAACATCTTCATGTGCTCTCTGGAAGAACTCATGTTAGATGAATGTCCACTCAGGTTTCACCAGCGTTTTTTATGTGTTAGGTATATTGATGACACCTTCGCCCTATTTAAAAATGAATTTGATATTGACTCTTTTTTAACATTTGCCAATTCTAAGCATAAAAACATTAAATTTACCGTGGAAAAAGAAGTGAACAATCAGTTGCCTTTTTTAGACGTTCTTGTCACCAGAAGTGACTGTTCTTTTAATACTTCTATTTCTAGGAAGAGGACGTTTACTGGTTTAGGATGCAATTATTACAGCTCTTGTTTTTATAATTTTAAACTTAATGCTATTTTTACTATCCTCCACAGGGCGTTTTTCATTGCTTCGAGCTGGCAATCCTTTCATCAGGAAATTAATTTCCTCTCAGAATATTTCATGAGTAACTGCTTTCCGCAAACTTTATTTTTTAAACAGCTTCGATTTTTTCTTAACAAACAGTTCACTAACGTCACAAAACCTCCAGCAGTACCTAAATTAAATTTTAATGCCAAATTTCTCTATTTACAAGATGACTCTTTTAGAAAACGGTTTGCGCAAATTATCCACAATCATTATGGTGCAATTAATTTAAAATCAGTTCCGAAAAATCCTTTAACAATAGGTTCGTTTTTTAACTACAAGGATCGATTAAGCCGTTTTTTTATCCTCTAACGTGGTGTATAAATATATTTGCCCGAAGTGTAACTCTGGGACATATTTCAGGTCCACAAGGAGGTTACTGAGGCTCAGAATCGACTCCCATCGGGGAATAAGCTTTCGTATTGGTTGTAGGCTCTCCAATCCGGAACATTCTAAAATCAGAGCTCATTCTAAAATTTGCAAAACTCATAGTGAAAAAAAATGATTCCAGCATAATAGGTCAAACAGCATATCCTCACGAATTGCCTATACTCGAGTCATTGTTTATCAAACAACTAGTCCCCCAGTTAAATACCAAAACCTCCTTTACTCAGCTGTACATGAGTTAACTCTGTCTAAGCAATCTGTCGTTTGCTCTCTCCACCTAAGGTTGGTTAGCGGTCTTTTGTTCTGTTTTGTTTTTAGCTGTATTGTATTTGGTGAATTTTATCTTTATTTTTTTTATGATTTTTAAAGCTTTTAGAGTAACTTTTTGAGTAATTTGTTCATTATTCAACAGATCCCTGATGATATAATAGAGAAAATATTACGAAACGTTGGAAATAAAAAAATATGTTAGAGTTAACTGATTTCCCTGGTCCACTCTCACACGGATGTGCCTTGCTGACCGTCGTCTATCCTTGTTTTATATATATATATATATATATATATATATATATATATATATATATATATATATATATATATATATATATATATATACACACACACACACACACACACACACAGGATATATATATATATATATATATATATATATATATATATATATATATATATATATATATATATATATATATATATATATATATATATATATATATATTATATACATCACAGAGTGGGTCGAAGGTAGGGAAAAGAGGGATTAAGGCCCCTTCCTAAAGAAGTTTAACATCCTTAAGCTACTTTACAACTTTCTCTTTGGGGCAGAGTGAAATGTGCGGGATTCTTTTGCAGGTACCCCGGCGGGAAGCGACCAGATGTTAAGCACACCTGGACGAGTTGACTCATGGAAGATGACTACTGCATTGTCCAGGGACCACCATCCCGTCCCTCGGCCGATGCCTTAAATAGGGACAGACAAAGAAGATGCCGGACAGACACTCGAGGGACGTCATTAAGTCGTGAGGTAGATTGTCTTGCGACGCGCGCGGGATCGCTATACTGGAGGAGTGATTGACGCCCCAATCTTCGTCACAGGAACACACATCCCAGTCATATGTTGCCTAGTGATCTATGGACACCATCTTCACCATTCTTCACTGGAGATCCCTTCCTCTACACGGTAAAGTGTGCTTGTTAAAGAGTTCCCATCAGTCACGAATTGCCCTTCAAGTGTTTCTTTTAAGTGCCAGTAAATTCCAATTTTCCTTTGCCTCGTGATACCAGTGTTATTCAAATGTCTGTGTTTTAAGTGATTGCCTATTTTTGCTCATTCAAGGCCTTGGCACCCTCAGTGCGGCCTTGAATTCCCAAGTATTTTCCCCATTTACTGGCTTGTAATCCCTGAACCTCTCATTTCAGAGGGACCAATTTGAAGTGGAATATACTTGGTTTGTGCCTTGTGAAAAACCCCACTAACGGATTCCAAGTTCGAGTTCATCAGTAGAAATATCCCCTCAGGCCCCTGCAAGCATGAATGCAACATTCTTTCATTTTCTGATATTCTCTTGTGTAAATGTACGTAATTTTAATTTAACTCTAACGTGTTTACATTCACATTCCTTGTGAGTAGAGTCCTAAGCTCTTATGAAAATCCCCCTTTTTTTGTGTTTTATGATTTCTGGCTCACAGTAACCGTTTTCCCAAGGTAAAATCATTATATATATATATATATATATATATATATATATATATATATATATATACACACATACACACACACACACACACACACACACACATATATATATATATATATATATATATATATATATATATATATATATATATATATATATATATATTACTTTGAAGCGTAAGTATTTGTCCGATGTCTGAGTAATATTGGAAGACGCCTACACGGGTCATTGACTTAAAAATTCAAGCTTCCAAAAAACACTGTGTTCATTCAAAATAAATAACAGAGGTTAAAAGAAATTCGGAAAGAGGCAATCATTTGTTAGAAAAGCAGATAAATTAACAAATAAATTGAAATGTAAGTAAATTATTAAATACAATGAGAATTGTATTATGGTAGTAATGCATTGCACCTTCGCTTGAACTTCCAAACCTCCAATTGCACGACATCCTCAGAAAGACTGTTCCACAGTCCAACGGTGTGAGGAATAAAGAACCTCTGGAACTGAGAAGTTCAACAGCAAGGCAAATTTATTGCATTTTATTGCTGCTGTTCAGCGAGTTTGGCTGTTCTCGTAGGAAAATGGGATCACGAATCAATTGTGAATGTGATAGATTACTGTTAAAATACAACTTAAAAATATTTGCAAACATGAGACCATCCCTTGATGGTTCATGTCATAACTATTAATATTAGGAAACAGAAACCTACCACTATGAACCACTCTGTTTAAGGGATAAATCTCTATCAGAAGCAGACATGCACACCGGAGAACAGTATGTTAGTAATGTAAAGACAAATGATCTAAAACAGGCTGTAATGATTTTGTTTATCACTTTTTCACAAGTCGTATTTTAATGGAAATCTTTCATATTCACAGCTGATCCCTGAACCCCTTTTCCTGCCGAGAGCAACCACATCCGCTGAACAGCAGCACCAATATGCAGTAAATGTACCTCGCTGTCGAACTTCTCAGTTCCAGAGGTCCTTTATTCCTCACACCGCTGGACTGTGGAACATTCTCTCTGAGGATGTCGTGCAACTGGAACTTTGAAAGTTCAAGCGAAGATGCAATGCATTGCAACCCTAATGCTATTCTCCTCGCATTTTAATAGATTTTATTTTTATTCATTTATTAATTTATTTTTTTTTTCTTTTTAATAAGTAAGATATCCTCACCCTGTATTTCCCTTTACCTTCTCTTACTTCCTAATGAGCACAATATTCTTTGGAAGCTTGAATTTCAAGTCAATGGCCCATGTTTGTTTTTTTAAGATGAATAGTGTTAATTTTCTGAATAATAATAATAATAATAATAATAATAATAATAATAATAATAATAATAATAATAATAATAATAATAGCACTTATAAATGTATGAACCTTAACGAACAATAACTAGCCTTCATGCAGTATTTGCTGAAACTTTCATTAGATGTTTCTCAAAAGAAAGATGTCAGTCAAAATTTACACCTAGAATAGTTATTGCTTCAGATTCAGTCAGCAGAGTTCCATCCACCTGAAAGGGAGGATTGTGGGTAGGGGTGGCGATGTCCCCACTGAGGCTGAGGGCAGATTCATTTAGCAGAAGTGGAGACTTTACTACTTCCACTAGTGTTACATCGTCGGCATACTGAAAAATCCAGGCCAAAAACCATATCACTTGTATATAATAAAAATAATAGTTGTCTAAGAACACACACCCTGTGGAACTCCAGACACAATAGGTGTTGGTTCGCCAAAAATCCCATCAACAGCAACTCGCTGCTGCCTACCTGTAAAGAAATCTTCAAGTAATCCTAAAACATACCCACCCACTCCAAGATTCTGAAGTTTAAAAATAAGTGCCTTGTGTTTTACTAAATCGAAAGCATCACTAAAATCTATTTGAATTATTCTGCACTCAAAACCCTTATCAAGGTTCTCTTGCAAATGGCATGTCAAATTTAAAAGAGCATCTCAGGTACCAGACTGCTTCCTATATGCATATTGACTATCAACTAACAATCCTTTAAATTCCAAATACTTATGTAGTGGCTTAAAAATAAGTTTTTCTGCAACGTTGGAGAGCACAGAGAAAAATAGAAATTGTCCTGTAGTTGCTGGTGTCCGCAGATATCCCATTGTTTGGAACAGACACTGTATTACAAAGCTTGCGCTCATCCGCAAAGATACTAAATCGACATAAAAATCTATAGAATCTACTAATCTTTGGAGACAACACACTAGAAGCTTTAAAAAAAAAAAAAAAACAAAGGGAAGAAACCATTAGGATCTTCTCCAACCTAGCTGTCAAAATTATTAAGAATTTTCCTGACATTCAAAGAGCGAAATTCAATTTAAAAAAATAATAATATATAGTAAAGAAGAATAAAAAAAAATCATAAGAAAAGACGATATATCTTGAATCACGAAAACCCACTAAAGGTGTATGATTATAAACATTATAATGTAATTTATGTTTTGTGTACCTTCGCATTTGATTTGAAAATATCCTGCATCCTATTATCTTGATCAATTGTATCCAGCAGTTCCTTTCAAGTTAAGTAATTCCCTTCTTTTATCTCAGTGTTAAGAACCATGGCCGGTCAACCGAAAGCAGGACTCACACTGGTTGAATTTCAAATTTCTTTAAGGCTGGTTAATGGCAGCTTCAGGTGTGATACTGGTCAGGTCGTCGTATACAACCCTTAATAAGTCGTTTCTCCTTCCCTTATACAACCCAGTCATAATGCAGCAAGCCTATAGACAAATGGGGTTTAGTACTAGCTCCTGGGATCAAATGTCCTTGCATTATGGGTGATGACTGAAATTTCAGTCATTACGCTGTAATATATATATATATATATATATATATATATATATATATATATATATATATATATATATATATATATATATATATATATATATATATATATATATATATATATATATATATATATATATATATATGTATGTATATATATTGTGGCATACAGTAAAAGGCAGCAAGTATGTTAAAACTACAGTTTATTTTGCTGACGACGTTTCACAATATCTCATTGCATCTTCAAGGCTGCAATTTACAAGAAAATCGTTTGCAATCTTATAAAAAACGGAAAAAGCGTAAAATAACAATTTAAAAATCTCCGTAAGGACAGACATAACCTACCTACTGAGGGATTCAGAGGCAATGAAACACGGTTTTTCGGCCCTTTTTATCAAAGCATCGGATAAAGGTGAAAGTTGGCAAGTGTATATTTTATAACCCCACCTATTTTTTGCAAGTATTATTTAGTACCTAAGTTCAATAGCTCTGGTACTTATCGGAGTAAAATCGCGTTTTCCTATGCCAGAGCCATCAAATCGCAGGTAAGGGTTTTGAACACAATAGTGACGTTAACCTACGACGTCACGAGGCTCCACCCACAGTGAAGAGAAGTTTACATAAGGGGAAAACGTCTGCATGCTGTGGCTTTGCCCACTTGCAGAGGACATATTCACTAACTTATATCCTAGGCCAGTGGCTTTCAACCTGTGGGCCATGGGCAGTTTTGAGGGGGACCATGCCAGGGACATCTTCAATAATGTTTAAAAAATGACAGATCATTTTCAGGAAATGCAGGCCGGTGCTTTTTTCATAACTGAAAATGTATAACAAATGGAGTGATCTGAAAAATAATTCCATGAATGAAAATATAAAACTAATAAAGTGTTTTGAAAATGCTTTATAATAATTCTGTTATCATCATTACACAATTCTGAAGGGCAGTGGGCCATGAGCATGAGGGATGCCAAAAATGGGCCATGGGAACGAAAAGGTTGAAAACCACTGCCGTAGGCTTTAGAATATCAGTAATGGAGAGCAGGATTTGTCCATGTCCCCTTGATTGCATTATCATTCTCAATAATTTTATTATTATTATTATTATTATTATTATTATTATTATTATTATTATTATTATTATTACTTTGTGAAGGTTTCATCACAACTTCCACAACAGTTGTTGGGACTAAGTTGTCAGGTTAGATTTCTTCTTGATACTCGTATTGTTTCTACTTTACAAATAATTCAATGTATGTAATTCATCCAAATAATGAACCAGTTTATAGCTAATTTGTTAGAGCTACATCTATTCAGAGTAGGAATAAAAAAGACAGTCCATTTTGTTGTACCTCAGATCTCGACACTATAACCCTCTATCTGCAGGAAGTCAGGACCGGTCACTAGAGGTACAATTCAAATGAAAAGCAGTGATACCTCATTTCCCTCAACTGTTAGAAGTATAAAGGTCAACGCCATTGTTTTATTTTGGTTAAGTAACCCATTGCTATTTTTTTTATATCATACAGCACCCTAAACAGCGCTTGTATACTCGCTGCAAATAAATGGTAATAGTAGGAGTAAAGATTTTGACGGCAAGCTATTATTTACCTACTTAATATCAATCAAATGTAACACGATTTATATTGATATGCTTGGAAAGTAAAACATACTGGAATCAATTTGAATGAGGAACATACTATTGTAACCATTGTGTTTTAATAAATATGTTTTAGATGCAGAAATAAAACGTCTAACACTATACATAATTTATTTACAAAATGTCTTCATCGTCACTCTCGAGGAAGAGGTCATCACCCTTGTCCTCATCGTCGCTACCGATGTCACTGATGACTGGTTCCACGCTCTCATGGATACTGTCTGACTTCCAGTACTCCTGCTCAAAATGAGAGGATTGTCTAACAGCTCCTGCCTACACTCCGGAGGTGTCCAAGTAACTATTACCCACTATAGAAATATTTACCTATTCACGCTATAGTAAATCTTGCCACGGATCTTCTCGCTTGTATATAAAGTGGAAAGCCGTGGAACAAATGCAGTCTTGCAACCACGGGGACAATTCCATATATTACTGGCCATTATTGAATTTGTTGAAGCTTAGACTGTCTAAGCATATCCATTCACCACCTACCTGGTGAATGGGCGGAGTCTCATGACGTCATATTATGTTTACGTCACGAATTGTTTTAGGATCCTTGTCTGTGATTTTCTCGGTTCCGGCATCGACGACTTCATTTTACTCTATAAATATCAAAACTATCAGACTTAGGTACTCAATAATACTTGCAAGAATTATGTAGGGTTATGAAATATACACTTGCCAGTTTTCACCTTTATCCGATGCTTTGATAAAAAGGTGTAGCCAAAAAAACCGTGTTTCATTGGCTCTGAATCCCGCAGTAAACTGAGTTAAAAAAGAAACTAAAATATCTAAAAACGAAACAGAGTAAGTAAAAGCTGAAGTACAGAACAAAATATAAACAAACAACTAGTTATACTATGAATAGCGTGTAGAGGCTGTCTGGGTGTTTACCGAGGCGATGGCAGTTTTAATTATGATTGACTCTAAAGTAGTTAGTTACCCCTCTTCTTGTGTGGAAGATATTATTTTAAAATCAGCATAATTGATGTTGGTTTTGCAGTGCAACGCGTGAATACGTATGTTAGAGGTTTCAGGTCTGGACAGCCTGGAGCCAGATCTGAAACTGACTCCCTGGTGACAGTGGATTCGGACCTGTAGCAACCGCTTTGTGCATCCAACGTAGGTTCACCGTTCGCACTTGGGACGTGTATTTACAGTATATACGATTGATGACTAAAACGGGGACAATCTCTCCTTATATCTGAAAAAAAGAACCTATTGTTCGAGGGTTTTTTGGAATAAGTTTGAAATTAACTGCTGGTAATTCTCTGTTTAATAGGTTAATTAACTTGTGTCAAAATTTATTATTGTATAAATGAAAGGAAATGTTGCACATAAAACCAATTTCGGGACTTTATGTACCAATGGAGAAGTTTCACGAAGAAATTAATTTCCGCTTACAATTTTTCAAAAACAATAGATTTTTCAGTAAAGTACTTTTATAGATGTCTCAAAAAATTTCTTCAGTATAAATTACATGGTTCCCCATTGATATATAAAGTCCCGAAATATGTATGTATAAGTACATTTTGTGTTCAGAGAAGTTTCTCGTTTCACACCTACAGTCACTCATAAAAGTTCGTGGGGGTCTCCATGTGTGAAAGAGAATCCCATTTAACCCCTCTCTGGATGACGGGTGTCTGGCTGTAGTAATTGAAGTGAAATATAAATAGTAACGATATATTCATCGGTTCCGCACAATGACTACACCTATGGCTAACGAGGAGTCGGTGAATGATTATATTCTGTGTCATTCATATTACGTTCCTATACTGATGACAATTACAGCTTGGCTAGCTAAGAAACAAAAATATAAACTAGATATTTTAGTCATCATTATCAGTGATGTTACCCAATTCCAGTTAGGAGTATAGCAAATTCACAGGCATAGTAGGAAAACTGCTTCATTACAGAAAATAAATGATCCTGAAATAAAACATGAGGAAAAAAATCAGCCTAACCTAAGAAATGTTGAAAGTTTTTTTTCTTACCAGAATTTTTTTTAGATAACGATATTACCCGAGACGCACTCTCTCTTCCTCTTTTTCCTTCTCTTCTCTCTCTCTTTTCCTTTTCTCTCCTTTCTATGTGGCCCTTTCTCTGCCTCTATCGCTCTTTTTCTGTTTTTTCTTGTTCTCTTTATTTTTATTGGTTTCTTTTTCTCTCTCTGTACTCAGTCTTTCCTGTGTTCAAATATGCTGTATAAAGAAACTAAAAATGTATGGCAAGATGATATTAACAAGACTAAATTCATCCTTGACCCAATTGTGTAAAATACATTATTTAATAGTGTCTTAAATAGATCGTGAAGTAATTCAGTGAGCAGGAAAACCGGCTGTCCCATGGGTTTACAGGGCCTGTGCAATTATGCTGCGGCAGCCAGCAGTTTACTCATGATTTCTTTGTAGAATGCAGAACCATCTTCATGGATGACATGCATTACAATCTAAATTTGTTTTACACGAACAGTAAAAAGGAACTGAACAGAAACTACAGTAAAAACAAATCTTTTTGTTATAAATATATATTCATGGAAAAACAAAAACCTACAACATAGGAATGATCATGAATGAATCAAATGATATTATGGTGATGAAAACATGCACTACCATAACAGTCTGGCAAAGGAACAAGTATCAAAATTAATAGAAACTAATGTAAAACTGTTATTATTAATAATATCATTTCCACCTGTAAATACAACTAACATCATAAGAAAAACAACATGTAAACTATTTTCAAGAAACAAAAGAAAAATAATGCATTACTGCGATGTCTATTGTATGTAACACAAACAACAACATGGCATAAGTGATAACCATATCAATTAATAGATGCTAAACCCAGCTTACCATCACCTACACTACTTGATTCACAGCCACCCAACCAAACCCGCCATAGCAATTACAATAGTTTTTCTCATTTTAAAGATTGTTCTCTCAACATATTACAAGTTATGCTATTACTATACAAAATGACCAAGCAATTAATACTTTCCCCAATCCCCTTCAGCCTCAATAATTGTATTTAGTCTTTCTGAAACTGATTCAACAAGACGTTGACAATGGTTGTCGAACGTCTCAATTTTCCCATTCGGCAACGGCATGATTTACTAGTGCTGCCTGGCTTAGCTCATCCACTCTATCACATGTTCTCACCATCATTGCCCACACCTTTTCAATGACGCTGAAGTCACATCCTTTGCTGGGCCAGTCCATAACAACAATATCTTCGTGTTCTAGAAACCATTCCCTGACCAAGCGGCTCGAATGGATTGGGCTTCGATCATGAACAAATCTAATTGGGTTAGGAGCAGGAATAGCTGTTGCATGAATAGACGGAAGAATGGTTTCAAATATCAGTATATATTTTACCGAATTAAGGTTACCCTCTATCCGTGTCAAGTTTCCTAGTACCCCAAACCACATTCAACAATGGAAACTCAAAGTACAGCGTCCACTTCTTTTCCATTCTTGTATGTTTTGTGCAGCAAACCTGGTGTTCAGAGGTCGCCAAAAAAAAATGACTCTGCAGCCGTTGTCTGAAATGACTTTTCGTCCGTCCAGATCACCGAGTTCCAAAAGCTTTGATTATACACTTCCTAGGTATAGTGTCTAGCAAATTTCAGTCGTGATTCCTTATTTGCCCAAGTTATTTTTTTTTTTTTAGCTAGGAAACAACATCGTAAACTGTACTCATTAAGTTGACGTCTCGTTGTTTCGGGATTGCACGGTAAACCCGGCTCCTGAGTTATGTCAACAGTTGAGGAAGGCGGCCTCTCCATCACAGTCTGGACGATTCGCTGATCATCCTCAGCAGTTATTATTCATGGTCGACCGTTTCTTGGACGTGTAGTGACCTTACCCTCGCCATCCGATCGCCGTCGAGTTCCATGGCCCTAGCGATGGTATCCTGTCATCCCAGCATCTCTCATGGCAATAACTGCTCCTGGTTGGTTAATAATCACAGGACGATCTGCATGGCTTGTTACCCTATGCACTCTCTGTTGGATCCGGCGTCTATGGACTGCGTCCATTCTGCAGCAGAAGGACAAAATTATTACCCTATGTGTTGCATGTAATAGGACAGTCCGGCGCATGTTACGATAGCTTCCCAGAGAGAGAGAGAGAGAGAGAGAGAGAGAGAGAGAGAGAGAGAGAGAGAGAGGAGTAGTAGTACTGTAGTAGTAAACAGAAAATTACCTTAGTGAGAGAGAAAGAGTAGTAAAGAGAAAATTACCTTAGAGAGAGAGAGAGAGACGACCCTTGCCTTCTCGATATATAATTTGAATTTGAACTCATTAAACCTGAAATAGACTTCTTTTGATGTCGGCATGGTTTAAAAGTAACCTTGCTAAGTAGAACCGAAAGATATACCAATAGAGATAAAATGCAATAAACCTACCTGAATACTTTCCTGAATGGTGTCTTACTGCTCTGTGTGGTTTCTCTCGTCGACGGTTGCCGTAGACGGGAGTGTTCCCTGACGACGTTGGACGACAACCGCTTCACTACTTGTCATCGTTTTGATTCTTATTAATCTATTGCAGCTTACTAGAAATTGAAGTGGGTCTTCTTAGTTTCCTATTTTATCAGACAAGATTGAATACGTAATCTGTTCATGATGACTAATGATAAAAACTGAGTGACAAACAATCTTGTCCAACCTAATTACACGAACGACACAGTTTCGCTGTGTCCTTGTTACGTCGTTATACAAACTCGCCGTCCAGAAAGGGATGGGATGGAATTCACCTACACACACGGGAACCCCAACGAACTTGTATGAGTGACTTACATCCTTCAAAAAGGGATAGGCAAGGGAATTTTCACGTCTCCCAGATACAGAAGAGAAACTTTTGGGTGTCTGCAGACTTTTATATTTGAATGGGCCATTATATCGAATTGCGATCATCTCATGTGTCCACAACATCCCTTTCCATTTCTGGGATGTCAGTTCTTCTTGTTGCACGGTGCCTGACGCGAATAATTCTTCGAGAATTCTAATAGAGCATTGGAGTACTACCCCAGTAGCCGACATTATTTAAGATTATTAGTTTGTGCTTCGGCCTATGTTTGGATATTACCGGAGGAGATTTTCTTGCACGTGGCCCCTGAATAGGTTATATCAGAAGATTTATTTAAAATTGACCAATACTTTCCTCTCAATTCCCCATAAACTACGTTTAAGACCCAAATTAGGTTAACTACTGAACGAAAAGACGAGGCAATTTGTCAGATTGCAGACTCGTTAAAACAAACCAGGCGCTAAACTTTTGTTCGTTACTTTATTCGTTAAGGTTTTATAGATCCCTTTCAAGAACATGCCTGCAAAATGAAATCTAGACATTTCAACATCGGAACTGCGCTCTGCACCTTTTAAGAAATCAGTGATTTTACTTATTTCACGAGGTTCTTCCTTCGTTGGTAGGATTCCGTGAAAGCTAATTAAATGATTTTCACACTTTTCCTCCGCTTCACGTGCTGTGGCTCAGAGTCCAAATCTGAATAAAAATTTTCATCATCACCTAGTTTAATGCTCTTTTAACTAAAACAAAAAAAAAAACAGGTTTCGGGATTTATAAAGAAAACATGTGGGGTAAAAAAAATGTGCGTAACTCCGTTAATTTCGTTCTTGAATTCGTGAGAGACAACATGAGTAACGCTGACTATCGGGCTAACATGGTTATCCCAGAAGTTAGATGAATGGCCATGGAAGTATTATTTTCAAATGAATATTCAAAGTAGTTTTATATGGATGTTGATATAACCATCACTCAAACTGCTGAATGCCAATTTATTTGGCTTACGCTAATCAAAGCATTTTAGTTTTAGCAATTTACATGTCAGTGGGACAGAAATATTTACAAAGGTTAATAGAGCCGATTCCCTTGCAAAATTTATTGAAACATTGATGAAAATACAAGTGTCAGGTACTGGTATAAAACATAAGTGCATCATGTTCGGAAAAAACCTAAATCTCACCTGGTATATACACATCTTGAACAATAAATACTTCCATCGTTGCCTAATCATAAAGCAAGCATTGCTTTTGAAAAATACACCTTAATTCCTCTGGAATAAAATAATTCTGAGATGCAGCTGATGCGAAAACAAAGTGACAGAAAATTTAAGTTTTTTTGTTGACGGGAGAATTATGGTTTGCCGTCATGAAAGTCTTGGTAGAGAACATGCCGTGAGAGAGAGAGAGAGAGAGAGAGAGAGAGAGAGAGAGAGAGAGAGAGAGAGAGAGAGAGAGAGAGGAGGGAAAAGATTTTGCAAGTGAATTTCAAAAACAATTTGTTTGCAAATTCCATTTTTTTTTTCATTAGATTTTTGTTGCAGAAAATGGAAGCATAAAAACTGACGACAGCATTCGGCTGCTCAAACAGAGAGGGTAAGAATGACATAAAAAATGTTCAAGAGATAAAAGAAATTTCCCGACAAAACGACTGAATAAATTTTCGGGAATTACTTGTATATTTAGTCCGAGGAGTGTTCCAAACCATCTAAAAATGAACGCTGACATGCACACGGAAAGAGAAGTTTAAAAGTTAAAGGAGGAAGGGAAAAAATAAATCTAAGAATTTCTCCTATTCCAAGAAAAATCCTCAAATACTGACCAAAAGTTTTAAGATCTAAAATCAGTTCAAGATTTGGTTAAATATGCGTAACCCCTGGTTCCCGAGGATAATAAAACTTAGTGGATACTCTTACAATACAGCAAATACACAAAATGAAGTTCGTATTAAACATTTATTTAAACAAAACAGTTAACTCTGCTGTTCCCAGCTTGACTGCCACGCATTGCAGCAGATAAACATGTTAGTTACGACTATAGAACCTGAAGTTGCGGCTTCAATTACCCTTTAGGCTGTTGCCATCCCTACTCTGAAATTTGCATGTTGGAGCACAACAGCCTATTGAGATATAAAGGCGGCTTCACTAAGAGGCACTACTATTGCCGTACGACAATGCACTGCCTTCAACGAGGGAAATTTGATATTCTGTAAAGCGAAAGGAAGCGCCCTGGCCGTGTTCTATCTTACCTTATTCGACAACCGAGTTTAGCCAGTATCAGAGAGAGTATTCTGTTTAATGTAAATCCATAAATTATTATCATTTTTTAATGTCTCTCGTTATTTTATCATTACATATTTTTCTTTTTCACTTGAAAATAGAAAAAAAAAATTTCTGCCACTGACTCTTGGTTAAGAAAAAATATCCTTTGTTACACACATATGTTAGCTTTTCTGTACCTGTTTATTTTAATGGCCGAAAGCCCTCGCTCCTGCTTTGGAGTTTGGACTGGAGAATGGTCAAGAGTTTCTTTGAACCTTAGCATAAGTTCTCGTTTCATCTTGATATATGAGTCGCTTCCTCTTTCATTAGTTGAATAGTCGAACTAATCATTTTAGAGAACTGTCACTCAAAAGACAGTAAAGAGCTTTGTATATTAGCGTTAGGAAGTTCCTTGGTTAGCAAAAATAGAGTGATGAATAGTCAGCATATTTTGTGTCAAAAACAATCTTATTTGATATTAAGGAATGACTATTTTTTAAATGGATACAAAACTAGTGTTGCGTGCTGCAATTTCTTTAGCTTCTTCTTACCGTGAATCGCTTCATTCCTTTGTTTGAAATAATATTGATTATCAAAATTAATGATCAAAATTAAGACATTAGGTGGGGATAATTTTTGAATGAAGTCATCTCATACCAACTGAACGTATGCTCAACTCTACTGGTTTGTATATTAAATGCCTAGGTGTGCACGAGATTGTGAGTATAATGTGTTTAGACGTACTTGAACGAATTTAGAAAATGCTAAATACTTTACAAACTTGGAAGTAAAACCATTTGTATATATGCATCATAAAACACGCTCTCACCTCCCTCACATACATAGACCTGTTTATATATATATATATATATATATATATATATATATATATATATATATATATATATATATATATATATATATATATATATATATATATATATATATATATATATATATATATACTGTATTTTCAATGATGTCAGCTTTTTTCCTCTTTCAACTACTGTATGAATGGGCTACTTTAGTTGAAGAAAGAACGAATGGAATTTTCAATAATTTCTCATTCTTTTTATCCATTTGAAGGAGATGAAAGCAAGAGTTTGTGCAAATATTTGGGAAATGAAAGAAAAAGAAATTCTGAGCAGAAAATGTTCTATAAAGATATGCATTTTAAGGCCTCGATTGCTGGTGGGGTGAATTTTTAATATAAACACTAATCGTTAACACTTCTCAGGCACGTAAAGTGGTGTACGCGGAGTCTGAATAGTCAGGGAGATGGTGGTAGGTGGAGCAATTAGGGCGATGTGAATAAAATACCTCCAAATCAAATGTATTCTTTAGATTCTGAATCAAAGACAAAATGGTATGTAAGCTTTGGACACCGATAAAAAAATGGAAAGCAAGCCTAATTGAATCTCCCTTCCATCGAAAGTAGGCCTATTCATTAGACACCGATCAAAGATTTAAAACTTATTATTTAAAATCTCTCCCTCTCCATCAAAAGTATTCATCAGACACCAGTCAAAGGGAAAAATGCATCAATGAAACTGCTTTCATCGTCTTCAAATGGGAGAAAAATAATGAGAAACTACTGAAAATTCCATTCTTTCTTTATTCGACAAAAGCAGCCCATTCATACAGTAGTTGAAAGAGGCAAAAAAGCTGACACTATTGAAAATACACTATCCCCCTCCGTGCAGTCCCTTATCATCAAGATTGCTGTCACTGTCACTCTTTCAGCATATGAGTAGGCCCAGTCCTTACCCCTGATTGAACAATTCCGTGACGAGGTGGCAGGTCATAGTACCCGAGAATTCAACGATCACAAATAAATGTTGCCAAGCAATATATGCCCTACTATCTTGATATGTAAAGCCATAGGGTAACTCTGTAAGTCAGTCATTAAAATTAGACTACACGAAATTTGTTTACAGGAGATTTACCATTTGAAGCGACTGTAATGTTACATTGTTGAATAATTTGCAAGAAAAAAAATCATACTTAAAGACTAGCAATCCGATTGCCTAATAGGCTTCATTCCCCACCCCAATATCCTGACTACTCCGACTCCCCCATACTCCATCTTACTTGCCTGAGAGCAGCGTTAACAATAAACGGTTACTTAAAAAATTCACCCTACTGACAAACGAAGACTTAAAATGCATATCTTTATAGAACGTTTTCTGCTCAGAAGTAAATTTTTCTTTCATTTCCCGAAATATTTGCATAAACTCATGTTATACTTAGTATATATTCTTCTCTAAATACGTTTTCCACTTAACGTCAAAAGGTGTTAGCGTTCAGTTTTCATCCACTTTGCTTGAAACAAAAGCCTTCCTTCAACCAAGAATTATCTTATTAATTACCCAGCTACTTCACATAGTGGAGTCAATCATTTCTTACAATTTCTTCTTTTCGTTATGGGGAGTCAATTAACTCTTGCAATCCGGCATAATATAAATTTTTTAGATTTTTTATTTTTGTTTATGTGCATGCTATTTCCTTTCCATTCATATGTACATTTCTTAAATTAGTGATGGACTAAAATTGACCATCACTAATCTAAGAAGTATACATATGAATGAAAAGGAAATAGAATTCACTGCACATGGAACAAAAAAAATCTAAAAAAATTTCTGTACTCACCACAGCGAATTGACTATAAAAGTTTCCACAAGCAAAGAGCAGGGATGCAGCTGGTTGACTGAAGCGCTTTGGCCAGGGCCGGCTGCTTTGCCGCCATGCTCACAAATACCACCACACAAATCACTGTATCCTAAATGTTTGCAGCTGTGTACAGCAAATAATCAAAATTATTATTTTTAAAAAAAAAAAAAAAAACTTAAAACTTCATAAAATTGCAAAAAATTTCAAAATCTATCAAACATTTATTGAAAAGATCAGATTCTCTCTCTCTCTCTCTCTCTCTCTCTCTCTCTCTCTCTCTCTCTCTCTCTCTATGAAGTCAACATATGAAAATAGAATTAAGAATGAGAAATTTACCAGTGAAGAAATGTAAAAAAAAGGTTGTAAAAAGTTTCCACAGAAAAATAAAAAGTATGAAAACTATCTCATGTACTGTACACTGAAAAAAATCAAATTCTCTCTCTCTCTCTGAAATCAACATATGGATATAATTATGAGAGTGAAATATAACCGTGCTGTAGAAAATGATACATAAAAAGTTTACTCGAATAAAAAAGTATGTAAATTTATCCATAATACGCTATTCTCTCTCTCTCTCTCTCTCTCTCTCTCTCTCTCTCTCTCTCTCTCTCTCTCTCTCTCTGAAGTCAACATATAAACATAGAATTAAGAAAAAAAAATTTGCCTGTAATGTAAACAAATGCTTGTAAGAAGTTTACACACAAAATAAGAGGTATGGAACCTCTTCCACGTACGCTGAAAAAATCAAATTCCCTCTCTATATGCAAAACATAATCATGAGAGTGAAATACTCCCGTAATGTAAAAAAATAATATAAAAAGTTTACTAATAAAAAAAAGAAGAAAATCTATCCATCATACACTGTCTCTCTCTCTCTCTCTCTCTCTCTCTCTCTCTCTCTCTCTCTCTCTCTCTCTCTCTCTCTCATTTAGAATACGATTTGGTTGTGATATACTTTGAAACATGACAGGATTAAGGTCACACCACAGGTAGGGCACCAGGTTGAAACAACCTTCTGCCTTCTTTCTTCTGTTTTTTTTTTTTTGTGTGTGTGTGTGTGTGTGTGTGTGTGTGTGAACATACGGAGCAGTTCCTCTGCCCGATTTGTATTGATTTTGTTCCCGGAATGTGATCCAAAAAGTGAGTTTGGCACCATTGACTGGTTGCCAGATGAGACGTTTCCGGTGGCTCTAATATTCTTCCCCTGGCAGTGCTTTGGAATTCTCTAAGTTTGGTCAACAGCTGCTTACAAGCATTCAAGAAGTCTCTCAGAGAAATAGACTAATTTGTTTCAAACTTATATAAATTATAAGCATTCAACATATACAAGATTATAATATGGAGTAGGTCCTTTTTGTACCATTTCATTGTTCTGCGGGTGCATGCTATGTAGCCTTTTTGCATGCCAGGTTTGTCAACGAGTCTCATGTTTCTCGCAGTCTTCAATAACATCCAGCTTGTAAATGAGTTCTCTAGTCCGGTGGAGTTGTTCGATATTGCCAGCCATCTGGCCAGCATGACTGCCTGACAGCAACTGAGTTCTTTTCCGTCTTTCCGTTTTATGGCAATACGATGGTCCTTTTCTGATGAACAGCATTGCGTTTCTTCATACGCTTAGGGAGTACAGGCATCCCTTTCCTATTGCCTTGCACGGTCCCAACCAAGTTGTTTTTTCATTTAGATGTGCATTTACCCCAGGGTTGCTATAGTAAATATCGGTATTATTATTCTTATTCAGAAGATGAACCCTATTCATATGGAACAAGCCGTCAGGGACCATTGACTTGAAATTCAAGCTTGCAAAGAATATGGTGCTTTGTATAAAAGATATGGCCTTCGTTCAGATAGGGTTCAATCAGCGTCTCTACTGCCCCGGAGTGATCCAAGGGATCATCTGCTGGAATATCTACGTCTGTCCCTGTATGAATAACAATGCCCAGAACATATCCCGTTTTTCAGTCACACACACACACACTTATATATTTTTATATGTTTCCTGGTACAGGTGGTTCTTATGACTCCACATTTATTACTTTACTCTAAAATGGCCTTGCAAGATAACCAGGACATATAAAACTCAAACTAATAGAAGTGATACAAGGAGCGGAGGGCTCTTACTCAAAGGGAAGTGCGTGAAACACGTGGATACAAAAATAGGTATATTCTCATAACACACAAGATCAAAGGGAAATTAACTGAAACACGTTAAATTGCTGCTGCAGAAGTCCTTCTGGAGGGGGGGGGGAGCTTGGGAATGCCAGGAACACGGACCAAGGAGAATTCTGTTATGATCATCCTTCTGAAACGATATTAGGACCCAGGTCACAAATCTAATGCTGGAATTTGGGAATGAATTATCGGGGGTGCGCTGAAGGCGCCAAGGACTCCCGAGGCGTTACTTGTGACTCAGAGGAAAGAAGCAATGAACACGTGGGCCGGGATTGAAACCAAGAAGCATCAGGGAATACAAAGTTATAGGCCCAGAAGTTAATGCACAAGGGCGAAGTAACATGACTAGCAACTCGTTTTGGGTACTTTACCACATTGTAGGGGCGTAAGGCTGACGTCGGCGTCCAGCTTCTTCTGCCAGAGATACACGTGGTTGCGTCTGGGCCTCCCTCACCAAGGTACTGCTTCAAGTCGTAGATTGAGGCGGAAAAGGACGCCCTTGGGATGATGAAAAGGCCGCCGTTGAGTATCAGCTCGCTTTTGGGGACTTGCAATCCCCAGCTTGCAGTCTTTCGTGGATCGTGACACAGAGCAGAGGGCGGCGGGTTTCCACGTGGCGGCGAGCGAACGGAGGGCAGGGGGGGCACAGTAGCGTGACCGCTCGGCTTAAACTCGATACTGTGTGTGATGCTGAGCATTCCTCGCCCTGACCTTTATTGCTTCTGGACAGGGGTGGGGGCGATGTCCTGACCCAGGTCACGCTGTAAATCAAAGAAAACGGCTTACTTGTTTTTACTGCCCAAAAGATTACATCTCTGTCTTATACCCCTGGCTTCCACTGGTTCAAACTTATGTGTATCCACTACCTCTCACAGGTTCAAAATAGACAGAGGCCTATCTATCGGCCGATTTGCTTTTAGCATTTTACCTAATCTTTACTATATATATATGATATATATATATATATATATATATATATATATATATATATATATATATATATATATATATATATATATATATATATATATATATATATATATATATATATATATATATATATATATATCTTCTTCTTCTTCATTTTAACATGTTTTTTCCCATTTTCTATATGGGGTAAGCACGATGCCTTCTCGGCGAAGGACTTTGATTTGGCATTGGGTAGGCCGTAGCCACGATCGGCTGCCCTGCCTGAAATCGTCGATGGCCGTGTATCGTGCAATCCCCAGCTCCCTTTCTCCCAGCAGCGAGGAGAACTGGCTGGGTAGGTCGACAGTTCGAGACATATGAGGTGTCTGTTTTGTTTTTAGAAGATGTTGGAGTGGCTTTGTTTATGTGTGTATTAGTCTGTAACACCCATTTGCTTTTCAGCAAACCTATCCGTTGATTACATACGTAATCCCTTGGTGTCTACACGGATAGCAAAGTGTCCGCCTTCACTGACCAGTCGGCTGCGGACTTGAACCCGTGCCACAGACCTCTACAAAGTCCTAGGCCGCTGCTCTACCGACTGAGCCACTAGACTATATATATATATATATATATATATATATATATATATATATATATATATATATATATATATATATATATATATATATATATATATATATATATGTATATTATTCCAAAACAATGTCTTTTCGTTCTTTGAAAAACTGAACTTTCATCAACATTAAGTTTTTGGAAGGAACAAAAATATTTCTTGGACCATTCCCATGTCATTTCTAAAAAATTTTCTTAATTTTCCACAACCTGTCATTTGGCTGCATGTCCCTCCGAGTATTTTCTGCAAAGTGGTATTACCAATATAATTATTGATATCTATCTTGTGGCATGAAATTAGAAAATATTGGTGTGTAAATATATGAATCTCTTCTTTCAACCTTACCAGTCCCACTGTATAGCAGGGTCGGCCTCTCGATCAACTTTCTCCATCTATTTCTATTCTTTGCATCTTATTCCCTATCCCCACCTCACCCATATCTCTCTTTCACCACATCCATCCATCTGATCCACTGACGCCCTACACTCCTCCTCTCCATCACTGGTATGCTCTTAGCTCTCTTGATTGATTCCACCTCCTCTCTTCTTATTACATAGCCATAGTATCACAGACGAGCTTCCCTAGCCTTCTCTTTTACATTACATATACCACACATTCTTCTTATATCTTGACTCTCCCTCCCTTCCAGTATTGAGATTCCAGCAATCCATCTCACCATCCTCATCTCGGTTCTTTCCAACAGTCCCTCCTCTTTCCTCTTAAGTACCTAAGTTTCTGTCCCATAACTGTCTTATAAATGTTCATTTTGAGCCTTAATGGCATTTTCTTGTCTAAAACAACTCCAGTTACTTCTCTCCATTTTTGCCATGATTCTTTCATTCTCTGTCTTGTTGCTTTCTTAGTACCTCCCTCCTCTTTTATTATTTATCCCAAGTAGTTAAACTCATTGTTCTGTTTTAGCACTATACCATCTTTCACTTGAATGTTATTTCTTCATGTCCTTCTTTTCTACTAATCGTTGGCTCTGCCTTTCCAATGTTCACTTTCAATTCTTTCTTTTCTAGGGTTCCTTTCCATGCTAAAAACCTTTCTTGCAGTTCTCCCTCTGTGTCTGCTATAATGACTAAATCATCAGCAAACATCAGTTCCCACAGTTCTTTGTTGTTCCTTAATTCTGACATCAAAGTGTCTATATTGACGAGGAACAACAATGGACTCAGAGGTGATCCCTGATGGAGACCAACCTCCACAGGGAGTGCCTCAGTCTCCCCATATTCTGTATGTACAGTGGTTCTTGCCCCCTCACACATCATCCTCACTAACCTTACCTTGTCATATGCCTTTTCAAGATCCACAATACACATGTAAAGTTTCCTGTTTCCTTCTAAATACTTCTCTTGGACTTGTCATCCACTAGATGAGGAGTGGAAGGAAGAGGACCCAGCCCTCCCCTGTTGCCGGTGGCGAACAGACCCTCTACCCCAAAGGAGTCTTTCTTTCTTCTTCACCAATAATTTCTCCTTCATGTTCATCACTGTTATTATCAGAATCACTTTCTTGGAAATACGTAAGGTCATTTAGTTCTTAATCCCCATCACCATCCGACCAGACCAAGCCATCAAGAATGTCATTTTCATAGTAATTTTTGCTGTCATAACTTTCACTGTCACCAAATTCCTCTAATAAATGTAGTTTCATTTACTTTTACAGATGTTAGGGACTTCTTTTTAGTTGTTATTTTACGACAAACACTAGCACCATCAGACTCCCACGGGCGCTTGCCAACCCCCCAAGAGGTGCTGGCTTGGTCAGAGAAGGGAGCAGCAGAACGTTCCATCTTCATTTCCTAAGGAGGACTGATATCCTACCACCACCAGATATGGCTGAGAGATAATTGAGTTGCCAATTTGTCACAAATACTTTACTGATGTTTTACAAGAACAATCATGCCAATTCCATTAAATTTTTTTGGCAGGCAAATTAATACACCATATGACGCACCCTGGAATCAACTCCAAGGTTATTAATAGACATCATTAAATGTCTCCCGGACTCAAGGGATTAACAGCTATTTGAATTTTTTGCATTCCAACATAATCAGTCATTCCCTTGCTATTCAGTCTTCAGTTTTGTTGGAAATGCTCTAAGATAAGCTCTACTGGCCTTTATCATAAATATTGTTACTCGTTACAGGTGTTAGTCCAGTTTCCATTTCATTGGTGCTAGAATTACAATAATTCCTTAAAGAGAAAACTTGAAGGATATACTCAGCCTCATCTGTGGTGGACCAACTTGACATCTTCTATCTTTGGGTCAAGTTTGTCTTCCATTCCACCACTACTAACAGATGATGGTAGATTGGTTCCTGACCCTAAGGAAAAGGCTGAACTGCTTCATCGAGCTTCTGAAGCTAGGGAGTCAGCTGAAGATGTCTCTCTCCCTAATGCTTGCCATTCTAAACCCATTCTTACAAAATTTACATTTTGCTCTGGGGTTATTAAGAAAAGTCTTGATAATCTTGATAGGTTGGCTGGAGAAGATCCTGATAGTTTCTTCCCTTTGTTTTTTTAATGTGTTTCTAGCATGTTGTCCACCAAGATTATTAAATTCTATAGATTTTTATGTCGACCTAGTTTCTTCAAGGTTGAACACAAGCTCTTCCAAAGAGTGGTATATCTGCAGATTGCAGTAACTATAGGCCAGTTTCTATTCTCCCATTGCTCTCCAAAGTTGCAGAAAAAACATTTTTAAGCTACTTGACAATTATGTGGAATTCAAAGGCTTTTTAGCTGATAGTCTCTATGCCATTTGCAATAGAACCTTGATAAAGGTTTTGAGTGTAAAGTAATTCAAATAGATTTTAGTGCTGCTTCTAATGTAGTTAATCATAGGCACATATATATAAACCTTGGAATCTTGCAGTGGGTAGATATGTTTTAAGACTGTTTCAAGATTTCCTAACCGGTGGGCAGCAGCAAGTTACTGTTGATGGGATCTTTAGTGAACCAAAACCTATTGTGTCTGGAGTTCCACAGGATAGTGTTCTTGGTCCACATATTTTTATTATATACAGGTGATATGGTTGTTTTGGTGTGGGAAAAAAAATTGTTCAGTATGCTGATGATGCAACACTTGTGGGTGTAGTAGTCTCCACTTATGAGAAATTAAACTGCCTCCAGTCTCAATCGGGACAATGGAGCAGATTAGTGACTGGTGTAGTCGTTGGGTTATGGAGCTCCAGTAAAACGAAAACACTATTGATTAGTAGAAATCGTACTGCTGTCCAACCCATCTTCAGGTGGGTGGGACTCTGTTAAATGAGTCTGAAACTTTAACTAAACTTAGTGTAACTTTTGACTCACATCTTGCTTTTGAGAAACATCTAATGAAATGGTCACCAAATGCTGCATGCAAGTTAGGTATTGTTCATAAGGTCTCATGTATTTAAAACACTGACAGAATAAATGCAACTTCTTGTAGGTCATTTGTATTTCCTTTACTTGAATACTGTCCACTGGTGTGGATATCTGCCTCTGCAGAGATTTATCTCTTTTAGAGTGGTTCGTGGTGGTAGGTTTCTGTTTCCTAACATTAGGAATTACGACTTAGACCATCGACGGATGGTCTCTTGTTTGTGTAATGAGCCAGCCATGGTTCCACAGTTTCCAAAAATTAAAACAAAAGAATGGGACTGGAGTGGCTGGCAGCAGTCGTGACAAACCACAGAGGAAGGAGCATAACAAAACCACTGAAGCACCTTAAAACTAATTTATTATAATTAGTTATATACATTATGTACAAATGAGTCGGGGTTTGGCAATAAACAATTCAAATCAACATTACTTATGGTGAATTAATTAATAAGAGTCGGTCAAAAGGAATCAAAAACAAATGTAGTTAAAACTGAGTTACTCTACGAAAACCATCAATAACAATGAACAAACACAATCATTAAATTAACTCAGGCCAACAATAACGTACAAATCAACAAACACTTTAGCTACATCACAAATAACCAAACAGTTACATTACAAATAAACAGGCAACATAAACAATAATGCAGAAGCACAGCATACAGCATAACAATAACCTTCTTTGTTTTAGCGTGCTTTTTTCCCATTTCTATATGGGGTAAGCACGATGCCTTCTTTACGAAGGGCTTTGATTTGGCGTTGGGGTAGGTCGTAGCCTCGATCGGCTGCCCTGCCTGACATCGCTTAGACCCCGGTAACGATGTGTACGTGTGACGTGCCAATCCCCAGCTCCCTTTCTCCCAAGCAGCGAGGAGAACTGGGCGGGTAGGTCGACAGTTCGAGACGTGTGAGGTGTCTGTTATGTTTTTAGAAGATGTTGGAGTGGCTTTGTTTATGTGTGTATTAGTCTGTAAAACCCATTTGCTTTTCAGCAAACCTATCCGTTGATTACATACGTAATCCCGGGGTGTCTACACGGATAGCAAAGTGTCCGCCTTCACTGACCAGTCGGCTGCGGATTTGAACCCGTGCCACAGACCTCTACGAAGTCCTAGGCCGCTGCTCTACCGCCTGAGCCACCGAGGCTCTACAACATAACAATAATCAAGCCGCATAAATAACATTCAAGCAGCATTAACATAATACCAAAGCGGTATAACAAATAGAGCAGCATAAATAACAATCAACAAGCAGCATAGAATAACTATTAACTCAGGGTAGCACACACACACACACACAAAAAAAACAGACTATCTCCGTAGAGACGTCGGGACAGACCCAGCTGTCGATGAGGATGAAAATACTCAGTCGAACTCCGTGAAATCATCGAAGCAGCCAGTGGCTGCAAACAGGAACACATCCAACGAAGCAGATGATCATGGCAGAAACGTCGAGATAGCAAATCTCCTGTCAAACAGGAACCAGTTCCCCAGATGACTATGTTTTAGTCATCCAACCATCCTCTGCTACCACAGCCAACAGGTAAAATGATACGTGCTGCAAAAATAAGGACTCCTTGCTACTATGCTGCTGAGACCTGACTTCGCTGCCATACCAAACCCGACTGCTGCAGTCAATCAAGACGAAGGCAGCAGACGTTAACTTCACACCTACACACACACACACACACACACACACACACAAAAAAGAAAGCAAACACTGCCGGGTAAGGAGACGACACCCACAACAAGGGAACAACCTGCAAATGATTGTTGTAAAAAAAAAACACATCTAAACCTTACATTTCTCAATTTTTCGTAAGTTGTATTTTAAGAGAGATCTTTCACGTTCCCAATTGATCCCTGATCCTCTTTTCTGGCCGAGAGTGCCCAGATTTACTGAACAGCAGCACCAACATGAAGGAAGTAGTGCCTCACTGTTGAACTTCTCAGTTCCAGAGGTCTTATGTTTCTCACATCGTTAGACTCTGGAACAGTCTCCCTGTCCCGGAGGATGTTGTTATACAACTGGAACCTTAAAAGCGAATTCAAGCGAGGATGAAATGCATTACTACCGTAAAAACAATTTTTCTTGGATTTTATAATTTACTTACATTTTTATTTGTTTATTTAATTTTTTTTTATTTACTTTTTTTAATAAATGAATTTTTTTCTGTATTTCACATTACCATCTGTTACCCCCATTGCAAAAGAACACCATATTCTTTGGAAGCTTGAATTTCGAGTCATTGGTCCCTGTTGGCTTGTTCCCTAGGAGTAAGGTTTATCCTCTGAATAATAATAATAATAATAATAATAATAATAATAATAATAATAATAATAATAATAATAATAATAATAATAATAACTATGTTAAAACTACATACGTTTGAGAGAGTTTCTTACTTACACCTATGTTTTTGTATTTCTTTGTTTCGGTTCTGCTTGCTCTTGCCAGTACTGTTGTTTTGCATGTAAATTGATAAAACAAAACAGACCTGAATGTGAGCACTTATTCGCACAAAGAGGAGTGTTTAATTGCTTTCCTGAGTGAGTTGGTGTTGTTATGAAATGCGAGGTTAAATGCAGATTGAATGTAGATCCTGTTAGTCACAAGAGTCCGAAGTCATACAACAGGCTTATTTACGGCTTTGTTAATCATCAGAAATGTAAAAAATTATTACATATAATCCAATACGGTTTTTTATTTGGTCGTAGATATTTTCTCGATCATTAACTCAAAAGTGTTCTTACTTTTCTCCGAAACTTCAGAATTTAGTCACTGTCTATTGCAGTGGTTCTCAATCTTCTTTTAGTGATGGCACCCTAAACAATGCAATCATGACCGTGGCACCCTTCTTCTTCACCATCCCACCACATCGCGTGAATTAACTTCTTATTTAATAAATAAAATTATTATCCACACTATATATATATATATATATATATATATATATATATATATATATATATATATATATATATATAATAGAGTAAAAACATTGATAACAATTATATGAAGACTTCCACACGCTTTTTTTTTTTTTTTACAAATTTTCACTGAGGTCTAGCCAAGACAAAATTCACGACAATCTTGCGGCACCCCTAGGCACTGTCTGTGGCACTCCAGGGTGCCACGCACACCCAGTTTGAGAATCAATGGTCTATTGTATATTTCATGCCTAGCCTTCCAAAGCAGCCTTGAAAATGTATTTCAAAACAACCACAGCTAAGGATAAATGCATTTATGACAAAGAAAATGAAATGAAGTAAATGAAGCTTTTCTGAGATTTTGAGATATATCGGTTACTAAAGACCAAGAGCAAGCATGTAATTTCATTTTCATTTTACCATAACCCAGGTACATGCACGCGCTCGTGCACTCGTTGCAGGGGTCAAGTTGCTGCCCAGCAACACGAGGTGATTTTTCCTTGTAAATTCGAAATAGGATAAGGCACAGAATGTCGACCGTTGGTGCTTTGTACATCACACAACATTCACAAAATGGAGAGAGTGAAAAACATTTTTTTTATATCTAAGATGATCTACGAGTAGACTAGGCTTTAAATTTTTTGTCTATTTCATATTAAATGTGGATGGTAAAAAGAATATAGAGTTCAAAAATAACTTCATTTCCGTTTTCCTCTTTTGAGAACTACTTAGTTTAGGCGTATAAATAAATTTTCACACACATGGGGCAAATTGATTGATAATTTCTTAAAATCCCTAATGACAGAAAGACACCAAACAATTACAAACAAAGTCAATCATAAGGTGCAAAGCTGTTCTATCAATACACAGTTATAAAAGAAAATAGAAAAATATAATAGAAAGGAACGAGATTAGTCAAGTAGTCAAAGTACTTATATTTTGAGAAGCAAAAAATCACGATCATATGTGTTGTATGCATTGATGTAGATCTTTGCACCATTACACCTTCCATTTTTTGCAGTGGGGCCTCCCGAAAATATCCGCTGCTTGATCGAGCTCCAGAGTGAGAGTGGGAGAGGGAGGGGAGAGGTGGAGGGGAAGTTGTCGAGGACGCGTTCTCAACAGTCAACACATCAAAATCTCTCTCAGCAATTCCACTCCAGTATTATATGGAAAAAAATTTTTTTCCATAGTTTTCGAAAAAGTTGTCGATAATTTCTTGGTTAAGACTCAAAGAAAGTGAGCCTTTCAGTTGAAGGGGAGGTGCCGGTCATTTCTCCTCTTCAATAAACGATAAATACTTGGCTATGAGGGCAAAAGTAGGTCTATTCCAGATCTGGTAAATGTATCTGAATTCAACAGTCATAAGTAAGTATGAGCAGCGATAGACTTATACCTTTCTTCAAGGCCCGGTAATTATCATTACCTCGTGCTGATACCCTAGACCCGAGATCAAATCTTTTGGGGGTCATCTGGAGAAAAACTTCATTTCTTTCTTAATTTGGTTCAAGGCTTCGTAGAGACAAGAGTTTCCAGTATGTGAAGAAATTGAGAAGTTTAGAGAGAATTGTCGTTAATTAATACTACATATGCATCTTGTAAAATGTGACCAGTAGATTCTACATACACACACGTGTGTGGGTATTCACCTAATTAATTCTACCATTGTGGTTAGTACATGAAACACTGCTGCAAACATTTTAAATACAAAAATTTATTTTCAGATTCAAAATTTATAATCTGAATTCACAATCTCTTTTAAAGAAAAAAATTTACTATTACTTGAAATTAAAACAACACAAAATTTAAAAAATTCTTGAATTAAATCACAATATTAATTTATCAAGAAAATAAATTAATCAAGCAAAATTTAAACTACTAAGAAACACTTAAGATTTGAGAAGAAAATATAAGTAAATGAAAATTAAAAATCAAGTAAGCAATGTTTAACTATTAAGAAACACTTATAATGCTAAGTGAATAAATGTTAAATCACCACTGTGTAAAATATGAAAAACTAAGAGATTGCAAATATAAGAACATACAAAATACATAAAAATGAAATGTGTAAAAAATAAAATGAAATAGATTCACCAAAAATAATTTCACTTAATTGACTGGTCTAATAAACACAAATCAATAACACTCACAAAATTCAATTCAGTTTATCACTTTACCTTACACAAGCTTGTGGAAACTTTCACAAAATTATCCCAAATGCAGCGGCTTGAAATTCACCAAAACACATTTTCTTGAAGGACTGTTATCAGCAAAACACTAATTACTATGGTTATCAGATCCCCAAAGCTCAGATTAATAGCATGACCACACAAATATTTTACGTTAATAACTTCTCTCTCTTGAAGAGAGAGAGAGAGAGAGAGAGAGAGAGAGAGAGAGAGGGGGTAACCAACACAAAATGTCTCTAAAATCAGAATGAGCAAATTTTTAGAATTCCAACTAGAAATAAAACCCCAGTGGAATGACGTCAATACATTCTGGGAGTGAGATACAAAAGAAAATTCTAGAATATTCTTGACTTCTTGTCATATGAGATGCGTTCAGGATTGGCTGATGCAGTCTTACAAAACATGATGCAATCATTCAAGACACGTTCAGAAACTTCATTGCGTAATAGTCATGTGGGTTTTGTGCAATCTCTACTCCCAACAATTCTCAAAAAGCATACGTGACTCAAAAAGAAAATCGTATTGGACAAAGCTTTTAACGATATCTCAACACCATCTATACAATATCACTCGTGATGACAACTGGAACATTTGGTCTAAAGACTAAAAATCTCCTCTCTCTATTACGTTATTACCAAGAAACACATTATTAATTCTAAATTACGCTGTTAAGTTACCAAAATCATTAATATTGTGAGATCTGACATTACAAAGACATTAATACATAACTGTCACTAATATACTGAATATATCTATTGCATAAAGAAAAAAAATCATGACATGTACAAAGCATATCACAATATTGCGGAAAAAATCATACTTTATCCATTTTACAAGGAAATATCATGAGTGTATATATATATATATATATATATATATATATATATATATATATATATATATATATATATATATATAGAGCCTCGGGGGCTCAGTCGGTAGAGCAGCGGCCTAGGACTTCGTAGAGGTCCGTGGCGCGGGTTCAAATCCGCAGCCGACTGGTCAGTGAAGGCGGACACTTTGCTATCCGTGTAGACACCCCCGGATTACGTATGTAATCAACGGACAGGTTTGCTGAAAAGCAAATGGGTGTTACAGACTAATACACACATAAACAAAGCCACTCCAACATCTAAAAACATAACATAACAGACACCTCAGACGTCTCGAACTGTCGACCTACCCGCCCAGTTCTCCTCGCTGCTTGGGAGAAAGGGAGCTGAGGATTGGCACGATACACATACACATCGTTACCGGGGTCTAAGCGATGTCAGGCAGGGCAGCCGATCGAGACTACGGCCTACCCCAACGCCAAATCAAAGTCCTTCGTAAAGAAGGCATCGTGTTTACCCCATATAGAAAATGGGAAAAAAGCACGTTAAAACGAAGAAGATATATATGTATATATATATATATATATATATATATATATATATATATATATATATATATATATATATATATATATATATATATATATGTGTGTGTGTGTGTGTGTGTGTGTATATATATATATATATATATATATATATATATATATATATATATATATATATATATATATATATATATATATATATATACAGTACTATCATTTCTAAATTTTTCCTGCAATCTGACTCGCACTATTTATCTTAAAGCTTTTTCAAATCGACAAACTCTTTCACGCACAGTTCCATTCAAGGTCTAGAGAATACAAAATCTTATTGTTGGGGGTATGAGGGGATGGGGGTTAAGACACATGACGTCACAAGGCCACTCTTTTTCTCTAAGGCCCAAGCTATGAACGAGTATGAAAACTTTTCTTTTGTTTCCTCGTCTCTTTAATTTTAGAAATTATGATTCATTCTTTTGGGGAAATAAAATACATATTGACCATATTCATTTCTATTTGTATAATCATCCAAATTAAAACAAGAGTTCATAAACAAAAACTAAAAAATTTCCATTATTATTTACAACTCACATTCTTTAATACATATATACATATTGTTAACAATTGTATTACCCAACCTTTTCATTCTCCTTGCAACGCGTTTCGAGAAGCTAATGTCCCAGTAATCTGCAAATTCTGAAAAATGTACGGCAACGAACAAAACATTTAATTACACCCGAATGCAATGGAATTGCACTTGCCTATCACATCACTCAACTCGTTTATCGTTCCTTTTTTTCCTGATGTTAGGTATTTTCCACATGATAACAAACTTCTTTTCCATTGATTTTAAATACTCCAAGATTTCGGGTCTAGGTGTCAGTTTCTCATTTGTTCTATTTATGGCGCCAATCCATGTGCCATCTCCTTCTGTTGCTATAGTTCGTAGAAAGTCTTACTCGGGAAACTTACAGGCTATTAAAACAACCAAAATATTGCAAACCTCCTTCTTCCATGGCCTCTTCTGTTTCTTCTTCAATAGCTTCGCATTCATTGTCATTTTGTAATTTCTCCGTTGGCAAACAAAACAATATTTCTGATAAGTTTTCTGAAGAAAAGTACTTTTCAGCCTCAAAGGAAGTGTTTTCTCTAGTTGCCAGTTGGAAAATGAAGCCACATTCATAATGTCACTAATACAATTTTCTACATTGTATTTTGCGCCTAATGCAGAGCTCTCTTTTTCCAAGAGGTGAGCTCTGTCACGATGCTTAAATTTAACAGAGGATGGGTGCTGATGAAGTGCATCCATTTGCAGTATAAAAAAAAAAAAGCGCTCCAGTCCATCCTGATTCAAACTATGAGTCAAAATGTATTATATTGCAATTTTTTTCACCTACCATTCCGAACAGTTTCGATAGAGATTTGCAAGGTGTCACAAGGTCTTTTTGGAAGGGTTAAAGTCCTTTGCCTCCTGAGTTTTCGTTGTTTCTGATGAGCTTTGTCAAGCGAGAAACATCGGAAAAAATATGTATTTCCGTGCAATTATCCGCGGGCTTAACAATTGATAGATTACTGTGCCAATGCCTGCTGAATTCCACAACTTTATACTTGTTGGCAACAAGAAAGAGAAAAATATAATATGCTATTACAGATAATATCGATATCAAGTATGCAGAAGCAAGGTCTACAAACTGTTTGTTTGTAAACAGACTGATTAATCAGAGATCACTAAGGACTGTGAATTGACTGTGTGACGTTACGACCTCTACCTTTGCACTACTATCCATTTCAGGGACCGCGAGTCATCGTTTTTCTCAAATATCTTTCGAACTAATTATTTGATCGAAATGGTATTTTAACACAGTGTGCAAAACACCTCCCACTAATTTTTGGTAATATAGAGCATTGTCAATGGTTTTAGTAGAGGTGTTTACTCTTGACTTACATGGCGTTGCCAAGCATTGCCAAACTATGCATTCAAACGTCTTTTATTCCCATCCCGTCCCTCCCTCACCCTTCCCCTCCTCATCCCTTCCTCAACCCACTTTCCTGGCCTCCCCATCTCCGGTCCCCCTTTCCTGTCTATGGGGATAGCGGACGTTCAATTGCGTAGTTTAGACCTGCTGACTCATGCAACTTTGCCTTTAAAAGTCAAGAGTAAGCGCCTTAACTAACACCATTTGACAATGCATTATATTACCAAAAACTAGCAGGAGGTGCCTCGTATACTGTGTCAAAGTACCATTTCAATAAAATATTTAGTTTTTAGATATTTGAGAAAACGATGACCCGTGGTTCCTGGAGTGGATAGTAGATCCCAGGTTTGTGTCAGCTGTGAGAGGACCTTTTAGTTTTTATACCTAGGATTCATTGTCATAACTTGAGTCAATTACGTACGCATTACAGATCACACTAGACTTACATATAACTTTACTTCCGTAGGCAATTTATTTGATTTCAAAATCTTATTCAGACTACCCACTGTTTTATTTTACTTTTGAAGTATATCATAAAATTTCAACTCAAGAGGATTTGCATAAGATATCACTGTTTCAAAAGATTTGAAAGATTCAATCTTATTAATCCATCCTCGGTTTAATATTATTCCATCCCTTTGTGTATCTCTATCTTCATTTCTGCTGTTCTTCTAAGATTTATTTTGGATCACATCTTTCCGTTATATATGATGCTTTCAATTAAGGATTATTCCTAAATTTTTAGGTGTTTTGTTGATCATAACAGGATCAACTGCACAGTCTGTCTGTCAAGTTTCTATCGTTACTCCAACTAAACCTTTTCTTCCTTCCCTGACCATTTAAAAAAAAATGATTGGGGTGGGGGGCGCAAACTGCAGAGGTTAAATAAGATTCCCTTCTACCATCCAACTATTTACTAGAAATTCACTTGAAAAGTGGCCATCAGAACTTATTTTGCTTCAACTTTTTCATGAATATTAGCAATTAAAATGCTCTACTGACACAAGACCTTCCATAATTTTAGTCCGAGGATGCTTTCAAAGGCCCTCTTGTAATTAGCAAAAGCTATCAGGAGAGTATTTTTGAAAACCAAGCGTTGCTTCACAATACTTGATCTGTGCAACTCCAGCCTTTTCTAAAACCACCCAGTTCATCTCTACCCTTGATATCACTTTCCTTCTCTAACCTGTTGAAAAGAGGCATGCTGAATATTTTCATTGCAACAGAGTGATGGCATTCAGTCAAGTCACCGTTCTTTGGTGCCTCTGGTGTGTCTCCCAGTTCCCCCGCCAGGCTTTTTTCTTCACTTCACACTGCAAAACAATCTGGTTAGTGTATGAATGTCATTGTTTAAGGTAAAATCGCCTCTGCGGTCCTTCCGTCATAAGCTGGTGCTGTCGATCTCTTAGGTGTCTTTATAACTGATTCCACTTCAAAAAGTGTGAGTTCATTTAAAAGCACATTGAAGTCTTCTTCAGCTTTTGATATATAAGTTAAATTAACTCTTATGACCTCAAAAAATTTCTACCCAGTAATGTGTATCTTCTTCTAACGTTATTATTGAACCATTCCACATTTTGAGAAGTATTTTCCTCATGCAATTTTCATACCTGATATTTTAATGATGTATGGGCTACCATAAGACCAGTGCTACTCGTCAGTTATCATTATCTTCGTTCAGCATCATTCCATATACATTCAGTATATTTATGTGTATATATCTATATATATATATATATATATATATATATATATATATATATATATATATATATATATATATATATATATATATATATATATATATATATATATATATATATTCTAGTTGACCAACCTGGCGCTGCCCAGAAAAGCTCTGAAGGACTCAGAAAAACTTTCCTACACTTCCTCTGAAATGTTTTGTCATGCTTTAGATAAACATCATTCCATATACATTCAGTATATTTATGTGTATATATCTATATATATATATATATATATATATATATATATATATATATATATATATATATATATATATATATATATATATATATATATATATATATTCTAGTTGACCAACCTGGCGCTGCCCAGAAAAGCTCTGAAGGACTCAGAAAAACTTTCCTACACTTCCTCTGAAATGTTTTGTCATGCTTTAGATAAACATGATATATATATATATATATATATATATATATATATATATATATATATATATATATATATATATATATATATATATATATATATATATATATCCAGAGGAAGATGGACGAAAACCACACATCACTAGGCTGTCTTATTTATTTTAAAACCAACGTTTCGTAATTTTGTACTGAATTACATCTTCAGGGCTGTGCACAAGAAAAGATAAAAACATAAAAACAGTTATAAGTACAGTCTTAGGATACATTTAAAATGTTACAGTAAAAATTAAATAAATAAGAATAAAAACACAACCAACCTAGAGGTGAAACAGTAAGGAACTAAATGGAAAGAATATTTTACACCCGAACATGAAATTTACTATAGAAAAAGAGGAGAACAACTGCCTGTCATTCCTGGACGTTCAAGTTTATAGACAAGACAATTCTTTTAACACCACGATTTTTAGAAAGAAAACTTTTACAGGACTCGGATCTAATTTTTATAGCAGCTGTTATTTTAATTTCAAGATTAATTCCATTTTTACCGTTCTTAATAGAGCACTGGTCCTCACATATAACTGGAATGCCTTTCATAATGAGATTTTATCTCTAGTTAACTTCTTTCGAGGTAACTGTTTTCCCCCGAGGCTAGTATATAGAAAGTTAAATCAGTTACTAAATAAGCATTTCTCTAAAAGACCTGAAGTCCTAACAGTACAAAAAATGAGTTTCTTTGCAACCTTTCCATATATCAGTGACTTAACCTTAAAAAAAAGATTTACGAAAATTATCCATGATCATTTCCCAGCCATATCAGCCCAATTAATTCCCAAAAATCCTCTGAGTATTGGCTCTTTGTTTAAGGTAAAGGATCAGCTGTGCCCTTATATGTCCTCTGGTGTCATCTATAAATATACTTGCCCTAAATGTATTTCAGGGATTTACGTGGGATCCACCAGTAGGCTTCTTAAGGTGCGCATTGATTCACATCGGGGAATTAGTTTCCGCACAGGTAGCAGAATCTCGAACCCAGAGCACTCCAGCATCAGGAACCATTCAAAACAATGTAAAACCTACATTGAGAACAAAGATTTTAGCGTCATCGGTCATACTGCCAACCCTCAAGACTTAACAATCCTAGAGTCGTTATTTATAAAACAACTTGTACCATCATTAAATACTCATACATCCGCTGGTCAACTGTATTTAGCTTAACTCCTTACTGTGGTGGCTTCTTTAAATTTAGTTCCTTACTGTTTCACCTATAGGTTGGTTGTGTTTTTATTCTTATTTATTTAATTTTTACTGTAACATTTTAAATGTATTCTAAGACTGTACTTATAACTGTTTTTATGTTTTTATCTGTTCTTGTGCATAGCCCTGAAGATGTAATTCAGTACTAAATTACATGAAACGTTGGTTTTAAAATAAATAAGACAGCCCAGTGATGTGGGTTTTCGTCCGTCTTCTTCTGATGCTTCCTGGAGTATTTTCCTGTTCCTGTATCACTATATATATATATATATATATATATATATATATATATATATATATATATATATATATATATATATATATATATATATATATATATATATATATATATATATATTATACACACACACACACACACACACACACATATATATATATATATATATATATATATATATATATATATATATATATATATATATATATATATATATATATATATATATATATATATATATAAATTTCTGACTCACGTCGGGATCGAACAGGTCTCTCAGGTGGAAAGCAAGGGCGTTATCCACTGGGCCATACAAGTCTAAAAGAAGTTGGAACCTGAAGCAACTGCACCCCATACAATTACCTGGGCAAGCTAACTGCTTGCATACCAGCAGTTTTCCCCAACTTCCCGACTCAGCAATGACCCAATAGACAGCATTTCATTCGAATTATCCCTTCTGGTGAATAAGACAGAAATCATCAACACACAATCACGTGTGGAACAGAAATAAATTTCTGACTCACGTCAGGATCGAACCCAGGTCTCTCAGGTGGAAAGCAAAGGGCGTTATCCACTGGGCCATACAAGTCTAAAGAAGTTGGAACCTGAAACCCTATGCAACTGCAGGAATTACCTGGGCAAGCTAACTGCTTGCATACCAGCGAGGTTTTCCCAACTTCCCGACTCAGTAATGACCCAATAAACAGCATTTCATTCGTGGTTTTCTGAGTGAATAAGATAAAATCATTAACACACAATCACGTGTGGAACAGAAACCTGTTTCTGACTCACGTCGGGATCGAACCCAGGTCTCTCAGGTGGAAACAAGTCGGGAAGTTGGGGAAAACTCGCTGGTATGCAAGCAGTTAGCTTGCCCAGGTAATTCCTTGGGTGCAGTTGATCTCAGGTTCCAACTTCTTTTAGACTTGTATGGCCCAGTGGATAACGCCCTTGCTTTCCACCTGAGAGACCTGGGTTCGATCCCGACGTGAGTCGGAAATTTATTTCTGTTCCACACGTGATTGTGTGTTGATGATTTCTATCTTATTCACTCAGAAGGGATAATTCGAATGAAATGCTGTCTATTGGGTCATTGCTGAGTCGGGAAGTTGGGGAAAACTTTCAAAACCTGCAAGCAGTTAGCTTGCCAGGTAATTCCTTGGGTGCAGTTGCTCTCAGGTTCCAACTTTTTTAGACTTGTATGGCCCAGTGGATAACGCCCTTGCTTTCCACCTGAGAGACCTGGGTTCGATCCCGACGTGAGTCAGAAATTTATATCTGTTCCACACGTGATTGTGTGTTGATGATTTCTATCTTATTCACTCCAGAAGGGATAATTCGAATGAAATGCTGTCTATTGGGTCATTGCTGAGTCGGGAAGTTAGGAAAACTCACTGGTATGCAAGCAGTTAGCTTGCCCAGGTAATTCCTTGGGTGCAGTTGCTCTCAGGTTCCAACTTCTTTTAGACTTGTATGGCCCAGTGGATAACGCCCTTGCTTTCCACCTGAGAGACCTGGGTTCGACCCCGACGTGAGTCAGAAATTTATTTCTGTTCCACACGTGATTGTGTGTTGATGATTTCTATCTTATTCACTCAGAAGGGATAATTCGAATGAAATGTTGTCTATTGGGTCATTGCTGAGTCAGGAAGTTGGGAAAACTCGCTGGTATGCAAGCAGTTAGCTTGCCCAGGTAATTCCTTGGGTGCAGTTGCTCTCAGGTTCCAACTTCTTTTAGACTTGTTGGCCCAGTGGATAATGCCCTTGCTTTCCACCTGAGAGACCTGGGTTCGATCCTCACGTGAGTCAGAAATTTATTTCTGTTCCACACGTAATTGTGTGTTGATGATTTCTATATATATATATATATATATATATATATATATATATATATATATATATATATATATATATACATATGTATATATATATATATATGTATATATATATATATATATATATATATATATATATATATATATATATATATATATATATATATATATATATATATATATATATATATATATATATATATATATATATATATATATATATATATATATATATATATATATATATATATATATATATATATATATATATATATATATATATATATATATATATATATATATATATATATATATATATATATATATATATATATATATAGGGTGTTTCAAAATCAGAGGCCCCCTCTACAGCATAAACTAAAATTGATATGGACAAAAACAAAAGTAATTCAGAACAGATATTTATTTATGTTCCTCTCTGAGTATTTAATATTTTGTGTGGCCTCCATCTTCCTGTACCACAGAGTGCATTCTTGAGGGGTACGATTTCAGTAAATCACAAAAAAGCTGAGACTCAAACTCCATTTCCCTGAGCACTTTGGTCACCCCCCTTCGCAGGTCGTCAAGGCTTGGTATACCATCATAGTTCACTGTGCGTGCTCCAACACGATCCTTTAAGATACTACCAATGTTTTCATACACATTAAGGTCAGGGGAGCTACCTGGAAATTCACTTGACGAGAAGAAATCGATACCACTGTTTTGAAGCTGCTCCTGTGTCTGAAGAGCCTTGAAACATGGTGCCTTATCATACAAAAATGTGACTTCTTCAACAGATAACACATTTTCAGGACTTTAAGGAAAGGAAATACTCCACCAGTAAGCACAGTTTCTCTGAAGTATTCACCACTCCATGACTGTCCTTTTTCTTTGATGATCTACATTAACCGTTTGGCTGTGAAACAGTGAAAAATTCCCAAACATTCAGGAAATTTCAGAACTTGGCGATAGCACACATCATCACTGATATCATCCAACTTTGTTGCCCAAATGATGTCATTTTTAGGATTTGGCTTCCTGACTGTGTAAATAAAGAATTGATTTGATGAGGCAACATGGAAAAAGTCAGCTTCATCCCAATCTTTAAGAAATGAACCACAAAACCATGCGTGGTCTTCTCTTTGTTGCTGAGTGATGTTGGACTTGCTGATAACATGAAATGGCTTGATACCAGATTTTTACAACTCACAATGTACAGTACTATAACTTCTCTTCTTTCCCCTTTTTGTTTCTAGTTCAAGCACCAATTTACGTAAAGACTTTCTTGGTGTACCCACTGCCTCAGCTATGATGTCTTTTGACTCCTGAGAAAGGTCTTCAGGCCTTCCAAGATTCTCCCTCTTTTTGCAATGACAGTCATATGGATTTTTGTTCCAGTTTCTTTTAACAAAGGATTCGTCTCTTTTAATGTATTTAGCTATCCAGGAACGTGAAATGAAGGATGCACCAGCATCCCTGGCCTCTCTGAAGGTTATAGCCCGGATTCGGTCAATCCATCTGATTTCCTTCAAGTCGTTAGCCATGGCTGTATCTAAGTCTGTCACTCAGTCTGAAAATACAGGAAATGTAAAATGAAAAATAGCTTAATAGGAACTTAAAATAATGTACTTGGAGATAGGCTATAGCAGAAAACTTCATAACTTTCCATTTGTTCTGTGGAGAAGGGGGCTCTAATTTCAAACACTGTATATATATATATATATATATATATATATATATATATATATATATATATATATATATATATATATATATATATATATATATATATATATATATATCTTCTTTACTGTAATACCACAGTATAATATTGAAGATAAAACCCTATTTGAATATTGCAACCATATATTTCGAACACTTCCTTCAATGACCCTGTTCACTGGTAAAATATGGACAGATGAAATGTTACAATAGTATATATACAAAGCATATGTAGGTGTGGCAATAAGTCTACGATGGTATGCAGGTGACCATTTCCCAAGAAGGAGGGAAAATAAACAATTTCCTAGTGGTTTTTGGTATCGTTAACTTTGGTCTAGCGATGTGTCTGGTGGTTGTATTTCCTGGAACACCTGTTTGAGAAGAGACCTGAGGATTAACCCGTCGATGTCATCTGATTTCCAATATCCTCCTGACAAGTTCATATTGTTGGTTTGATTGATGGTAGCAGATTCCAGAAGCTTTCTTTTTTGTATGGACAGCTACTTTTGAAAACCAGCTCCGCCCCACTCCAATTTATGGTAGCTGTCCGTACAAAAGAAAGATTCTGGAATTTGCTATCATCAATCAAACCAACAATATGAACGTGTCAGGAGGACATTGGAAATCAGATGACATCGAAGGGTTAATCCTCAGTCTTCTTCTCAACCAGGTGTTCCAGGAAGTATGACCAACAGACGCATTGCCAGACCAGAGTTAATGAGGCCATAAAACACTAGGGAATCGTTTATTTTCCCTCCTTCTTGGGAAATGGTCACCTGCATACCATCAGAGACTACATATGCTTTTTTATATATACTCTTGTAACATTTCTTCTGCCCATATATTACCAGTGAACAGGGGCACAGAAGGAAGTGCTCGAAATATATGGTTGCAGTTTTCAAATAGTGTTTTATGGGCCTTTTATCTTTGTATACACACACACACACACACATACACACACACACACACACACAAAAACATATATATATATATATATATATATATATATATATATATATATATATATATATATATATATATATATATATATATATATATATATATATATATATATATATATATATATATATATATATATATATACCAAGGCAATTTGTCTCATTAAAATGTAGAAAGAGAGAGAGAGAGAGAGAGAGAGAGAGAGAGAGAGAGAGAGAGAGAGAGAGAGAGAGAGAATGACTTACTCACGGTGGCAAATATTCTTCACTCCACTCTCACCATAGAAGACCGTAACGACATTCCTCAGAGTGCAGCCGTTACTGTTTCTTAATTTAATCCCTGTTTGCATCATATACATTTATCCTCCATGAAAGTAGATTCTGCAAATTCCTTTCAGAAAAGATTTCCAAATGATCTATATTCCGCTATAACGAATTCCGGAGGTAAAAACCATGAGGGAACTAACGAATTAATGAGGAAATTCGCATTTGAACTAATAAAAAAAAATGAAATAACTTATATCATGCACGGCGAGTTTAGCCAGTAGCTAATACACATCAACGAATGGTTATGGATTTGTTTCGTCTCGTCTTATAGCAATCATCAATACAGGTGTCGAAACTTCGGCGAGAGAGATTGTACTTTTCCGCAAGCTGTAGTGTAGTTTTATATATTCTCTTTAAATTTACATAAAGTGGACATGCGAATTATGTAGAAGAAGGACATTATGTTTTGTTGTGCTTGTATTTAGTACTGAAAGGGTTTTTTTAGCTGTTTCAATTGTAAGTATACGTGTAATAGTGCTTAACTACCGGCGTTGGTTGGTTGTCCGGTGGTGAGTCGAAGGTTTGGTGTCGGTCAGAGACGGCCGTGAAGTCAGTCTCTTCATAACCTTGATACGAAGTGGTTCGAGCTAGTGGGGACTCAAGAATGCAGCCATAATTGTCAATGTCTACAAATCCACTTAAGTATTCCTATTCATCTTAAAGTACATTTAGGGATACTTCCTTTAGGAGATATGCATATCTAAATGATAGGAGAATTTCTTGAGGTGTGCTTTGGATGAGGGTCATGAAATGGAGATTGTGCTCACGCCAATTTAACAATTGTATTTCAAGCTATGAACACTGAATGCACCAACAGTAAGTTAATATTGTTTGTTTACTTCATATACACAACGCAATGTATTGATATAATCACAATTTGAACTAGCATAAGAAAGAAGTAACCTGGGTGTTGTAGCATAAGACTTAGGCTACGATTAGGGTCAGTACGTTTTAGATCATTTAGGCTATACAATAACACAGAGGATTTGAAATGCTATACTTATTCTAAATGGCTCGGAATAAAATGGTGCCGTGACCAGGATTTCAGCGATTGGTTGTTATAACAGTGATCTGTATTATTGATGTTTATGAAATTTTGAGGATCGTTGTGATATTTGGCAATTAAGATAGAGACGTGACTGGCTGATGGCGGCGGCCATTTTAGAATTAACTGTTCTGAAACTTGAATTGGTGGCATTGTTGCTAGCATAAAGAATGTCCAAATTTATTAAAGAATCCTTTGAGAAGGATGAGTTTGTAGAACTGTTCATATGGTCGGACAATAAAGTCCCCCTAAGTTGGCTAGCATCGAAAAGTGTTCTTCCTGTGTTTGTGGAAAATAGAGTATGGGAAATAAACTCTTTAATTCCAGAGGTGGTCTTGTCCTATGTGCCTACAGATGATAATCCCAGTGACTGGTTGACATGTGGGAAAAGGACAGAAATGATCTTGGATAGTTCTTTCTGGCGGGAGGGACCCCCTTGATTAAAAAATTCCTCTTGACCAATAGATAGGGGACAACCTAAATGGTAATATTCACTTGCTGAATTGGGAGAGATTCATCCAAGTTAAAAAGGTCTATAGGACCACAGCATGGATCCTACTATTTTTTATTAATTGTAGGAGTTCAACCAGTATGAAGAGGCATGGTGAATTGAGGCATGGTGAATTGACCTTGGAAGAACTCAAAGAGGCAAAAAATAAGACCATTGCCATCATAGAGTCGGAATACTTTCAAGAGGAACACGAGAGTTTGATGAAGGGGGTAAGAAAACCAAAACTAGCTCTCGTACACCAGTTGAATCTTTATCTGGACAATGGGGTAATAAGGTATAAGGATAGACTAGAACACGCCCAGTTACCCGAATATGTTAAGTTTCCCATACTATTGCCGAAGAGTTGCTGTGTTACTCGGGTAATTATTAAAGAACATCATGATGCTAATGCTCATATGGGTGTAAATGCCACTGTGGTGAGTGTCAGACAGGAGTTCTGGATCCCACAGATAAAGCAACTGACTAAAGAGTATAATACACCATTGTGGTATTTGTAGGAGAATGCAGGTGAGGCCGTATAGGCCCAATATAGTTACCCCATTACCTGAGTTCAGGGTGCAATGTAAGCAACCTTTTAATACTACAGGAGTGGACTACACCGGTGCATTATGGGTTAAGGAAAAAAAAACAAAGCCCTGAGAAGGCTTATATCATCCTATTTACATGCCCAATAACCAGAGGCATACATGTGGAGCTAGTTGATAACCAGTCCTGTGGCTCGTTCCTCATGAGTTTTAGAAAATTCTGTAGCAGAAGTGGTTTCCCAACACTGATGTTGAGTGACAATGCCATCACATTTGTAGTGGCATCAGAATACCTTAAGACCATGTTGGAGAATCCCAGGGTAAAAGAACATCTGTTAGATATAAAGTGTAACAGGCAGTTCATTCCAGCCATGGTTTGGTGCTATATGGGAAAGACTGATAGGACTTGAAGTCAAGCCTAAAAAAGATCGTAGGCCAAGCCTTACTCAGTTTTGAGGAACTGACCTGTGTGCTGGTGGAGCTGGAATGAATTATCAATGGCAGACCATTAAGTTACATGCCACGGGGTTTGAATCAGCTGGAATTTGTAACCTCTAACCATTTGATCCTTGGGAGAAAGCTTAAGTCCTTCCCAAGAGAAGTAGTAAATTGGGAAGAGATCTCCGGTGACCCTATCGATGGACAGAGAAAGTTCACCAAGAAAAGATTCCTCTATGTATCCAAGTTGTGTGACTACTTGTGGAAGAGATGGGAGAGGGAGTATTTAACAACATTAAGAGAGACCCATCAAGTAGGAATAGTGCATGCTCTTGGCCCAAGATAGGGGAAGTTGTCCTCATTCATGACGAGGGGCCAAGGAGCAAGTGGAAGTTGGGCCAAGTGATAGAGTTACACATGGGAGTGACAAGGTCCCAAGGGTGGCTACTCTAAGAACGGCACATAGCCAGCTTATGAGACCTGCAATTAAGTTATACCCCTTAGAGCTGTGGCAGGAGACAAGGGAAACTAATCCTGCAACAGATGACATTCAGTCAAGCACCTGCCTGAGCAGGAGGACTGCTCAAATAGCTGCAGAAGCCAGAAAGGCATTGATAAGAACAGGACTATTGTAAATAATGCAGGCATAATTTTTCTTGTGGGGAGTAAGTCTAAACTACGACAAGAGAGATTGTACTTTTTTGCAAGTTGTAGTATAGTTTTATATATTATCTTTAAATTTACATAAAGTGGAAATGCGTAATATGTAGAAGAGGATATTATGTTTTGTTGTGTTTATATTTAGTAATGAAAGGGGTTGTTTTAGCTATTTCAGTTGTAAGTATACATGTAATAGTGCTTAACTACTGGTATTGGTTGTTTGTCTGGTGGTGAGTCGAAGGTTTGGTGTCGGTCAGAGATGGCCGTGAAGTCAGTCTCTTCATAACCTTGATACAGAGTGGTTCGAGCTAGTGGGGACTCAAGAATGCAGCCATAATTATCAGTGTCTACAAATCCACTTAAGTATTCCTATTCATCTTAAAGTACATTTAGGGAAACTTCCTTTAGGAGATATGCATATCTAGATGTAAGGAGAATTTCTTGAGGTGTGCTCTGGATGAGGGCCGTGAAATAGAGATTGTACTCACGCCAATCTAACCATTGTATTTCAAGCTAGGAACACTGAATGTGCCAACAGTAAGTTAGTATCGTATGTTTAGTTCATATACACAATGCAATGTATTGATATAATCACAATTTGAACTACCATAAGAATGAAGTAACCTGGGTGTCGTAACATGAGACTTAGGCTACGATTAGGGTCAGTATGTTTTAGATCGTTTAGGCTAAACGATAACACTGATGCTTTGAAATGCTATATGTATTCTGAATGAGTTGGAATAACAGGTTGATTCAATGTTGATTTTATCGAGGTAATAAACAATTATATTAATAATTATCACAAATTATGATCAAAATTCAAGTAAATTCTGACACAAAAAAACTGATATTACAGGGGACTTATTGTTGTAGGCTAAATAGGATGAACAGTAGTTCTTTATCTCCAAAGTTATGCCCATAACTAGGAAGTTTTTTTTTTTCAGTAGGTAAGTACTTAGATATGATAATGGTAATACCTCAAGTTACTTAAGAATTTGTATTCTATTAGTCAGGTATAATTAAGATGCGTTTGGCTTAAGATGAACACTGAAAAAATGTGGTAATGTAATCCTGAGTAATTTTTTTTAATGAGGGGGTAGGTCTGTCACAGAAGCATTTATCCTTCTAATACACATGCATGGATGGTGATGGATTTGTTTCATCTCAGCAGTGAATTAGTTCTTGATCTCCAGAGCTGTGCCATAACTACGAAGTTTTTCTTTTGTGTCTTAAGTACTTAGATATAATGATAGTAATACCACAGGGTATTTAAGAATTTGTATTATATTGGCAGGATATGATTAAGATACATTTGGCTCAAGATGAACACTAAAAAAAGTGGTAATTTCATTGTGAGTAATTTTTTAATGAGGGGGGGGGCGGTAGGTCAGTCACAGAAGCATTTGATCTGTTACTACTTTATTCCATGGTAAGGATTATAAGGCTGACTGGTGTGGTGGTAGAAGTTATATGCTAAATTACGTTGCTTTACATCTGAATGAAAGTAATTCTGATGCCGTGAAACACATCTGTTTAAATTTTTGTATGTACTAAACTGACTATAGGGTCTGAAGTGGGAGGAGTTTAATGACATCAACAGAAAAGGTGGAGGTTTTCCACCCAAGCTACAGGTGACTCCCATTTACTTACTGAAGAAAAGGTGAACATCATCGGTAAAAATCAAAATTTTAATTGTTTTGTCTGTGTTTGTATATCTGTCACAGGGTAGGGGTCTGATTTTGAGGTATGACCTTTCTGGGGTAACATATGGGCCGCATGCAAAATTTTGTCTGTGTCTGTCAAGCAGTTTAGATTTCTATAGCAGACAAATATACAAACATTCACTTTTATTATATACAGAGAGAGAGAGAATATATATATATATATATATATATATATATATATATATATATATATATATATATATATATATATATATATATATATATATATATATATATATATATATATATATATATATATTAGGTTTATCATTTGCTTTGATGGGACAATCATTTGCTGATTAGTTCCCTTGGTGGGTTGTTGCCTCGTTACCTATTTGTGTTTTTCTTTGTGTTGGGAGTTGACGTCTGTCGCCTTGTCATCAACAGCATCAGTCAGGTTCTTGGCAGCAGAGGAGTAATATTTCGGTAGCAGAGCAAAGCGATTCGTTTGGAAGGCTGACAGGTTTTGTCTACCTGTTGGCTTTAGCGGGAGATGAAGGACCTCTTTGCCAGTTGGAGCGACTGTAGGACCTCTTTGCCAGTTGGAGCAACTTATTTTCTGAAAAACAACATAAACATGTCTCGACAATTTGATCGGAGTTATCTGTTTCGTGGATGTATTACATTTTTCCGCAACAAGTGGTTGTCACGATGCTTCGACCGTTTTTGTCTGTTTATTTGCTTTCTTGTTGACAATTATGTCTTTTTCGACAACTCTAAATTTAGAGTGCCTGTTTTGTGGTATGCTGTTTAATTTAATTTTTTTTATATGTTAACATTTATTTCTCTGATATTATTTATTATGTTTGACTTTGTGTTATGCTGTTATATTTATATTACTCTAACTGTCTTTGAATACCTTGTTATTTGTATATTGAGCATTATGTGGCTCAGGTATTATTCAATATGTTATTGTTGAGATGTTTTTGAGTACATTATTATTTGTGTTTGCATCAAAAGGTGGCTCAATTATGTAATTTTTTTTTTTTTGTCATCAAAGTAATACTTGAGGATGGTTCAGTGCCCTGTTTAAAAATTAAGTACTCGGGTTTTGATTGTTGCTGCTGCTGCTAAGTATTTAAGTCATTGTTAGTAATGTTCATTTAATTGTTTATTTTAAAGAACCTGACTCACTTGTACATAATGTATATTATTTTGTATAATAAATTAATTTAAGGTTATTTATTTGTTTTGTTCAGTTCCCTCCTCCTTCCTTTGTCTCACCTTCCGTCAGTCATTCCAGTCCCATTTCATGTAATTTTGAACCTGCTGGTCTCTAAAATATGAGACCATTACAGTATATATACGTCTTATCTCTTCATTCAGATGCTTTATTATTTTTTTAAATTCAGTTTTGTGATAATACTCCTCTCCTTCCCGTCTTTCTCCTCTTCCGTGCACAATCCGGAGTGTGAATGAATTTCCAGCTAAAAGAATATTATCCTCGGATTAGTACGAAAAGCTTTACATCTCCTAATTCACCAGACCACTCGCCATTTCCTCAAGCTCTCCCAAAAAATGAGGGGCTTATGTCCACCTGTGTGGCAAAACATTTTTCTTTTATAAAATATCTAGGTACAATATATCACCAAAGGAGGCCATATGATGTTAGAAGAATATAATATATGGCGACTCCATACAGCTGAATGGTGCAGAAATGGGACACTTATGCAAATCATGACAGGAATATGGGCATTCTTCGTCATAAAATAACTCCATTTTGATATAACAATAACGTAAAAAACCAGTGTGTATATAGTAATTATGGTTTATCTTTCTTATGAAAAATATTTTCTGAAGTTTTCATACACATGTACATAATACATATACATACACACATTCACACACACACACAAAACTATATTATATATATATATATATATATATATATATATATATATATATATATATATATATATATATATATATATATATATATATATATATATATATATATATATTATATATATATATATATATATATATATATATATATATATATATATATATATATATATATATATATATATATATATTTATATATATATATATAAATATATATATATATATATATATATATATATATATATATATATATATATATATATATATATATATATATATATATATATATATATATATTCATATATATATATATATATATATATATATATATATATATATATATATATATATATATATATATATATATATATATATATATATAATATATATATATATATATATATATATATATATATTATATATATATATATATATATATATATATATATATATATATATATATATATATATATATATATATATATATATATATATATATATATATATATATATATATATATATATATATATATATATATATACATATATATATATATATATATATATATATTATATATATATATATATATATATATATATATATATATATATATATATATATATATATATATATATATATATATATATATATATATATATATATATATATATATATATATATATATATATATATATATATATATATATATATATATATATATATATATATATGTATGTATGTGTATATGCTTCAATCACGGCAATAGCAAGTGATATGAAAATATAAATACAGAATGACCCCACCTCTGCAGAGCATGTCCAAAATATTAGATGCTTCATTCACTCACGCAGAGTGTTCACACGCAACAAGTCAAATGCTCTTGCACACCACCTCTTTTGCACTGGCCTGGAGATCAAGGATCTAATAATCTTTTTTTTCCTCTGCTAGGCCTGCATTTACATGGTTTCACCTTCTTCTTCCCAAGACCTCCGACTGATACATTTTGTGCACAAACCTATTATCATCTATTCTCCCTCAATGTCCACCATCTCAAAACGCTCTGATCCATCTAGTCATCTGCGCCAACTCCACAATTATTTACTACGAAACTAGCCCGTGCCTTGGCTGTAATGAGCTGTATTACCTTAGAGGAGAAAGTCCCTTGGGATGAAAATACAGAGGACTGCTGTGGATCCCATGGTGGATTTAAATACCCCTTAAATAGTAAATCAGCTTCTTCTCGTTAGGCTGAAGGATGTAAGTAAATAAAAATAATAGTCCTCTGCCATTCTGAGTGGAATGAAGATCTAAAGGATGGTGGCGTGAGCTATGCCACCATTTGTTATGGTCTGGCATTTCACACTGTCATTTTGTACAGTTCTTTTCAGGAGATCATGTCACCTAGTGCTGAATAATTTTTAGAGTGATTCAAGGTCTAGTATAATATGACGTAATCTTTTTAAGGTAATTAAAAAAATAAATTACCTATTCTTTATATTTTAGTAAGCAATAATCTGATATAGATGTTAAGTATTAAATATAATCATATGAATAACAATTCCTAATGGAAATTCTGGCATAGTGTACATGTCATCATACAGAAAGGTAATCGTGCCAGGAGAACAGAGTAAATATAATCATTAACACTATACCTTTCAAAGAATCATGGATTGTATTGATTGTCCAGAAACTAACATATTCGGAAACCTTATGTCTCGGATATAACAAGGACACAAAAAAACAAAACAAAAAGAAGGCCACATCTCAGAAATAGAAATACTGATTGAAAGAAGCATGGCTGACTGAGACGAGAAAATAAAGGAGAAAAAAAGATGATTATTTATTGATAAAACCAAGGAAGAGGATGAGAGGTAGTCAAAAGCAAAGTATGAAAGGGAAAAAATTCAAGGGTACCACTATTTGATGTGGTCTTAGGCTAGTTATATGGTTCCCAAAGAACCCACAACCCCCAGATAAGTATGGAGGAAAGGTCCAATGTCAGCTCAACAAGAACTATCAAGGTGAGGAAAGGCGGAGGAGGGTGAAATATCGTGAAACAAGCAGAATCAGAGCAATAGAAGGTGAATGAAGATAGTAGGTTGGCCTAGGCACTAACCACCCACTGAGATACTACCACTAGGGAGACTAAGGTCCTTTCTAAGACTAACCAGCACAGTCTGTTGTTAGGTTCCCCTATAGTCATGGACTTTCTCTATGCTTACACCAGTTCAGAATAGTCTGGCATATTCATTATATTTCTTTTACTGATGACACACACACTGAACATCATACACTTCTTATCTTTTTGATCTGGCCTTTCTTGTTGCATAGAAGAGACTAGCCTGGTAGGCATCTCTTCTGGGAGAAAACCACTCCAAAATAAACAACTGTTCTTTAGTCTTGGATGATGTCATAGTCTTTGTTCCAGGGTGTTCAACTGTCTTGGACTGTAGTTTCCTTGCTTTAGGATACACTCAGGCACAATTTTCTGCCAGTTCCATCACCCTCTTGTTTTTCAAATGGCACGTAATGCGGGTTTAACAGAAGAGCGATGATGCCTGGTGAGTTACTATCAGGTTGCCTTACCTTTATCATTTTCTTTTTTATTATCTTTACCTACGATTTCATTTTCAAAAGCACCACTACTGTCCTTCCTTCAGTGTCTGGAAAATCTGGGGAGTATTTGTCCTTGCTGAGTGCACTGACTCCTCCCAGTTTTATCGGCATATGCATTTCAGTATTGACTTACATGTATATTTTGTTATTGCTCCTGCATTTGTTTTTTGTTAAGTTTGCAAGTGATATTCTACTTGTTCTATATGTTGCTGCTTCTTTCTGATGATATTGAACTTAATCCTGTTCCACAGAATTGATCATGGAAATGTCATATTTTATATAGCAGTGTCCATAAATTATATGAGAATACAAAGGACCTGGATGTTGTTACTGTTAATTTCAATGTCCTCTTTTGTTCTGAAGCTCTTGCATCTGATTTGCAACATATTTTAGAACTGTTGATTCCAGGGCATAATAAGTCAATTTTATTCAAGTGGAAGGCTATTCTAAGAGCCGTTGGAATAGCTCTGTATGTTAGAAAAATTTTTTCTGCATCTCACAGGCCAGTGTGAGTGTGGATGTCATGAAACACAAATAGAATACTAATAAATCTTTATGTTTTTGCTAGCTATATGAACCCAGATTTAGATTTTCATTTTTCGTTGTTGCAATTCAGGAAGCTGACTCAAGGCTGATTATTTTCAGTGCTCATCACATTTAATGGCTGAGCTCGTTTGTTGCCACAGATAATCATGGAGTTGCTGCTCTAGATTTCTCCACTATCACTGGTTGTGCACAGCTGATAAATGAACCCACACACCAATCTGGCATCGATCTTGACCTTGTATTCACAGATGTAACAAGGATTATATCTTCTGGAGTAGGTTTGCCAGTGGGTTCATCTGATCAGTGTTTTATTAAGATTAATGTGGAGGTGGATAAGGTTATTCCTGACGTTAGCTTTTCAAGAAAGTTATACTTAAAATCCCAGGCCTGGTGGGATCGTATTTACCATGATCTTGTGAAGCTGAGTTGGAGCTATATTTATAGAGTCCTGAATATTATTGAATGTTTAAATGATCACCTTACGACTATTATCAAGCTGCAAATTCCTCTAAAGTCCTCAAGTTTTTCTCAAAGATAAGCCATTGTTTAATGCTGCATGTAAAGTTGCTTACCATGAAAATAAGCTTATCATTAATGGGGGAACAAACAATCCACCTTTTTGTGGTGTAATTTTATTAAGCTTAGAAATCAAGCTCAGGTTATCTATGAGAGAGCTAAGAGAGGTTATTATGAATGTTTGATGGAGACCTTGCTCTCCAGTGGTGATGACCATAAGTGGTGGTCTACCCTCAAGTCATTACTCTCTAGAGTTGAGCCAAGCATTGCCTCTCCTTGTAGGAACTGATGGAACTGTTGTATATTGCCCTAAACAGAAGGTATAACTTTTGGCTCAAGTCTCTGTGGGCAAACAGTCTGATGAGTCCTTGCTGTTGGCTCAGTCATGCATTCCAGGGCCTAAGCTGTGTTCAATAGCCTTCAGGTCTACAAAACTCAAAACTTTACTTCTGGGTCTTGACAGTTATGGAGGCATAGACCTTAACAGGATCAATCCAATCTTTAAAAAGACTGCTGATTTCATTGCTCCTAAGGTTACTGATATTTTCAGGAGATAATTTGAACTTGCAAGTTTTCCTACTGTATGAGGGAAGGCCAGCATAGCTGATTTATCTAGGGGACTAAGTCCATCCTCATGCCCCTCTAAATACAGGCCAATTTCAATTACCCATTTTACCTAAGGTTTTTCAGAGGCTGCTCTCTAGGCATCCTTGTAGGTTTATTGAAGATAATAACCTGCTACCAGCATTACAGTTTGGGTTTTGTAAAGGCCCTAGTACTTGTGATGTACTCTTGTCAATGTCTACTATCTTGCAGATGAGGATGCAGAAGCACACACAATCAGTCTAGATTTTAGTGCAGCCCTTGACCATGTAAATCATGAAGCACTTATCTACAAACTAAGATTATTGGGAATTGGTGGATCTTTTATTAATGTTTTCAATGAATTTGTAATGGACAGAACTCAAAGGATCTGTGTTGATGGCTAGTTTAGGTGTTCCTTGAGGTAGTGTTCTTGGATCTTTGCTATTTACTATCTATATTTGTAACATGTGGCAAGGCTTGGAGAATAAACTGATTGCATACGCCGATGATACTACTCTTCTAGCTGTTGTTCCTCCCCTGTGCCTTAATGGTCTGGTTGCAGAATCCTTGAATAGCGATCTGGCACATATTCATGAGTCGAGTAGGTTTTAGTGCATGAAACTTAACCCTTCTAAACTCAAAATATAATAGTTAGTCGATCCCGTGCATCTTGATTTACATTTAAATTATATTTTTACAATGTTAGTGACTTTTAAGAACTTAAATGTAACGTTTCACAAGAAAATTACTTTTGAGAAGCATATATGTAAAATTGCTTCCTCTGTTTCTCAAAAACCTGGTATCTTACAGAAATGTCTTTGAATGTTTCGTGATGAAGTTATCATTTTTAAGTGTTTTAACTCTTTTCCTGTTTCTTGTTTGGATTACTGTTCTCCAGTGTGGTCTTCGGGTGCTGATTCATCTCAAACTCCTGAATAGGGTTATATCATCAGTTAAATTTATTCTACCAACTTGTAGCATAGACACAGTTGTTTTTGCTCACAACACTAGGCAGGCTGCTGCTGCAAACAGTTTGGCGTTTTCTAGCATCAGCTTTAATATTCCTCAGTTTGCTAGTTTTACATTGGTTACTGCTAAAATGTGGAATAGTTTTCCCCAGTTCTGTTGTGGAGTACTCTGATCTCCAAATATTTGTGCGAGAAACAAATTTTTTCCTGTTCTCTGCTGAAGTCTCTTGAATTTCAGGTGCACCTGCTTTATTTTCTGTTCCCTCATACTTGATTATTTATCACTTTCCCTATAACTTGTCTCTCTCTCTGCAGGCTGATTTCCCTCTGGAACCCTCTTAGGTTAAGTTTATAGTCTGTTGACTCTGTCCATAAAGGTTTTCAGCTTAAGATTTAAAGAAAGGAAAAAAAAGAAAAGAAAATAGTGCTGTGAAACGAAAGATTATGGCGGGAACGAGTGTTCTTTCATTCTTGATGAAACATACACCATGCCTGGAAATTCATATATACCTTATTGATAACTAAATTTAGAAATAAACTAAAAGAATAAAGAGTATGCAATGACTGATATGGAGAGTAATGAAGAAAGGGGAGGTGGGTGAAGCATATCAGGTTATACACAGCTGAGTCACTGGCGGAGGTATAGAAAAAGTGCCGGGACTATAGAGGGATGTAACATTATTGGCTACCAGCCAGACTAACAGATTTCATGAAATTTTCCATATGGCATTAGGTTAAATTTAATCTTTATAAGGTCTGTGGTTTTCAGTTTGGAGTAAATGACCCAGCTTTGTATATATTTTCATAAATTTCTATTCCGCTTTTCATTATATTTTTTTTATGTTATCATTGGTGGGGGTGTTGTTTCGAAACTTTGTTATAATGATAGAATTGCTAACTGTAATTTGTCTGGATAACATACAAATATCTTTGATATCTCAAACTGCACACTGCACAAAGCCTTCATAAAGTTACCATTAGCTTGTTTGTCTTAATCCTGAAATGCTATGCGGAACGATCTATGATGATCTAGACACAGTGTAACACTATCTGCAATTCGTAAGTAAACTCAAAATGTAGAAATATGTGTGCCTATTGTTATATCTAGATGAAATAATTTACAATATACTTCAGTTATCGGTTCAAAACAATAGAGTAAAACTATCGAATTCAGCAACTAATTGAAGAGGGAATTTACTAAAGTGAAAGAAATGGTGTCATATAGTATTAATTGTTGGGAATTATAACCGATTTTCTCTGATGATCGTCATCCTAATTGTTACTTCGTTCATGGTTAAATAATTAGAAGTTGTTCTCTCAGGTCGAAATTGAGACATTCGGAAGAAATGACCAGCTTTCAAAGAAAGATCGTTACAAATTCGAAGTAAGCCACCATTTCTTTTCACGAAAAAAGCCACTTAGTCTTGTATTGACTATAAATTATTCAGGATGTAAAAAAAGATTCTCAGATCCTTAATAATATATAAATGTAGTTCACATAATTCAAGCAACGAAGACATTAATGAGCATCATTAGGTGACTGTAATGGCAGTAATTTGCGAGGTTTAATAAGCAGGGAGAGTACATTCCTACAAAAGAATAATAGACTTGGCAATTACAGCTTGATTAGAAATAGATGGCTGCCCTTTCACGAACTCATTGATCACTTAAACTCTACTTATTAGGCTCAATTAACAGCATCATAATGATTCATATGGAACACTCACGGAGATTTTCCTAACTGAACTCTCTTCATATTGCAATAGAACTGGCATCATTGATCTTGTCGAAGTTAATATGCCTTTCAGAATATCTGAATGCAGGAGGTATGGTTAGCATACTAAATAATTATTCATACGTTTCAGGAGCGCATTCCTAATTCCCGTATGCACACGCTCACCTTTTTGCATCGGATCAGTATTTTACAAAATTCTTTTATGCCCATTTCTTGTCTGTTTTCTGTGAAGCTGGTGCATTACTGTCATCATGTCAAATGATTTGGGTTCAGAGGGCTTTGAGTAGCTAATGCAGCTAAGATATTATTTTTGCACTGTTGCAATAATATCCAGACCTTTTCTTTAGTATTTCAAATATTTGGAAGAACGATTTAAAGTAACAATGCCAATATAGTTCCCAGGAGTTACTAATGATTTCCATTTCAAATATCTCGCAACAGTAACAAATATATACTAATCAAAGTTTGTTTTTTTCCATTTTTACTAATACCTGTTTGTCAATATTCTTGATGAATTATTTTTCTTTGCCTGAAGTTAGTCTTTTGTAATGTGAGTTTTGTAATCAGATAGTACAGACATTTAACACGTTAGATTTTATGTTGTTTAGACTCTTTGGTTTAAAGCTAAAAAGCTTTAGCGTAACATTTGAATTTTCTCAAGAAGAACTATACTTTTCATTTTTTTCTAAAAGTTTTAAAAAAGAAAGTAGTTAAAATTTACGTAAATTTTCCCTTTACAGTATTTTCTATTCTATGAGTAACCAAGACCTATTCTGTTTAAATGTTTTAGATTAAATAACAAAAATTCAGTTAAATTTTAATAGAAACTGTGTAAAGGCACCTTTATGTGATAACAGAATATCTTAAGATACCAACAGAGAGATACTCCACAAAGGAAAAATTACTAATGAATAAATTCATGTGTTTAATGAAGTCAAAGAAGTAGAAGGAATGATATTGTAAAATCCCAAATGTACAGTATTTCAGAGAGCTATAGAATTTAATGATAAAATAATGAAAGACTGAAGCTTTCAAAAGGACGGCATTTCATGAATATATTAGTTAAAACGATCGTGGTCTAAATGTAAAGTGTATACCTACATTTAAACTTTCCTAAAGTTTAGCAGACAGAGGCAGAACCCTGCATCTCAAATGCAATGTAAGTAGAACTAATATTGAGAGGATATTGCACCATCTCCGTTGTATTCCCCATTTACCACAAACCCTTTCTGTGTGAGCGTTGTACTACTTCCACAAACACAAAATTTAGTTTCTAAGGTAGTCCATATTTTCACCTTATTACTTTCGGGTGGACGTATTTTGCCTATTCCAACAGCAAGCAATTGCTACAAGCAAATTATTCATATCACTGATGGATATTGGTAAGTAAAACACACTTGCTCGTGTGCTTTTTCGACTCATGTTATCCTGAATACTTTTCGCCGTCATGAAGTAGATTTTTATTTTACGTATTCAACTGTAAAGCAAATACGTTACTCTACTCTCGTATGCTTAACTATCATATGCTATTGCCTTGTCGGTCATTACTCGGATGTATTTAATATCTGTTCGTATCCTTGTTTTCCACATTGTGCGTGTTACAGATTATTTACATCCTTTCCTGGAGCAGTCAGAACCTGATGTCCGATGTCACCCTTACAAGATGTGTTAATTTTTTTTTTTTTTTAGAAACCAGTGCTGACTTCAACAGTCTTACAATACTTATGTGACTGACGGGTTCTGGTATAATTCACTTGCACTAAAAAAACTGGGTCTCTACTCGTCTTGAAAGAGATGAGTTGATAATTTTCGCGATGATATTTCAGTCTTATTTTCTCCTTTTTAAGTCACCTTATTTGCAAATATTTGTTTTTTGCCCTTCTTGCTTTTCCTGTTGTTTATGTGGTCAACATGTTCTTCGTCGTTTAATGCATTTCTACATTTAACAGCCAACCTTTCTTTTTCTTTGTCTCTTTTCCAGTAATGAGGAAGAATGTAACGATTACATATCTTACCATATTAGTTTTCTAAACAGTATAACGTTCCACTGGTAGATCATTGGCTTGGACTCTTTATATGTCCCTGTACTGTAGTCATATTTGTTGGTGGAATGATCTAACGAGCCAGCATGGGTAAAAAAGCCTCATGCTCCAAAGATGCGCTGTGGAGTAGCAATTCTAGTTTGTTATATTTGTTTAGTAAAGGGAAAATGTTATTCAACGTTCAGCAATCACACAGGACAGAGAAAAAAACAATTTTTATGTCTCGGGAATGACTTTAAATTGCAACATATAGCCTTTTCATTCCCTACATAATTATTTGATATATAATAATGTAATATGTATTCCATTTGAATTTTTATGTTATCACATAAGCCTCTATGAAGTATGGAAGGGTGTTACGCATTGATAAAAAGAAAAACTGGAATAAAATAAGAAGCATTTCAGTTACCTATACGTTACCTCGCGGAACTGAGTGGGTCAGAATATAAGTCTCTAGCTTAGTGTTAAGAAGACTGAAATTTCATTTGTCTTTTATTGAAGTGGCTGATAATTTTGTCACACATTTTTGTAACCTGAAACTCATTCAAATATTAAATATCTTGCATTCTTTCACACCGAAGTCATGGGTTTAAAATAAAGTGGTAGCATGTTTCCAACAGACCAACTTATCGGATTGGCTGATGGATATAAAGTCAACTACATTGCCTATACTCATTTTATGGTCTTTCTTGAAAAGTCAGCAACTATAATTAGTTACTTTCTTTCCATTTCTCCAACAACAAGTTTTTCGTTTGAACCCAAATTTCTTTAATATCCCTTGCATGTGGAGTCCACCAAACTGAGACACTGTACTGTACATATTCACGAGCATAGGTCAGTGTTGTGTGTGTGTGTATATATATATATATATATATATATATATATATATATATATATATATATATATATATATATATATATATATATATGTATATATATATATATATATATATATATATATATATATATATATATATATATATATATATATATATATATATATATATATGTTACACCATTTGGAAACAGATAAGAATATTCCAGGTAGGAATATTACCTTGCATACCGATTGGTCTATCTTCCGAAGGCGATGGGGATTCAGCCTTTTTCTCTCTCTCTCTTTTCTCGCCAACGTCACAAAGATCTCTTTCGTTCTCGCATGGATTTCTCTCTCTCTCTCATTCCACATTAAGAAATGAAATGGGTCGTATAAGGAAAACTCAATCTTTCCTACCAAAAATAGATTTATTATTTAAAGCAACCCAACAAGCAATGAACAAACAAAGCAAAGATTAAAATGCATCATAAATGAAATTGTCAATTAAGAAAACATCTAACTCAAGATTTAGTCTCAGTCCAACTAAAAATCTGATTATGGCTAATAGCCTGCAAATTCAAAAACTCTCACATATTCCATTATAGACTTTGTAAAGTCTAGTCTCAAGTCTCCCACATAAAATAATAGACATTGCAAAGGTTTGCGTCTGTCTTTCTCTATGATCACACCAACATGGTAACATCATGTTATTGCCCACAAAGTCATCACCACAACCATGACATCTGTCGAAAAAAAATAAGCACAAAATAATACTCCCAAAAATATACAAGTGCAAAAACATAATAATGAAAAGTCTAACATGCATGAGTAAATAGCATACTGGTAAAATATAGAACACAATAAAATAGAATATTGAAATGGTAAAATGCCACATCCACTTCCCACACAAGTTCAAAATGTCTTGAAATATGGTAAAAGACCATAAGTCCACAATTCACATAGAAAAACGAAGAGTCTGAACTGCCTTATTCTGCCAATTCTAAGAGCTTGCCACACTCAAAGATAATGTCTTCACGATCTCGCTCTAGTTCTGCTAATGAACAACCAACTAATTTTTGGGCAGAATTAGAACAAAATCGAGATTCTGTAACACACGAACTCGTGTACGCTCATAGCAACTTGGTCATATGACTCGGCCAATATCGCGTGTTTCAACACATTAACTGCTGAGATGATCAACTATTTGCTGAATGCAAGGATTCTGCAAGTGACGAGCTCACGACAGTACCATCTCACAATCAAAAATTCTTCCATCACACTCTGTACCTTCAATGTTAAATCGGCCATATTTTTCTGAAATAGTTATATATATATATATATATATATATATATATATATATATATATATATATATATATATATATATATATATAATATATATGTAGAATCTACTGGTCACTTTTACCAGACACATATGTAATTCTAATAGCCTGTCTTAACTTCTCGAATCCGCTTTTTTTGGATATGCTTGTAACTACGAAGTCGAAAATATCCAGACGGAAGTCCCCCAGGTCGGCAACGTGACCTCCTTGTGAATATGGTAATGCCGGTTCGATTCTCGCGACCGCCATTCACAGGCTCTTAATTTCTTCTCTGGATATTTTCGGCTTCGTAGTTACAAGCATATCCAAAAAAGGTCTGGAATTCGAGAAGTTAAGAGGGCATTGTGGCTACAAGATTATATATATATATATATATATATATATATATATATATATATATATATATATATATATATATATATAGTGATGTGGGGAAAGCTCTTCCTAAGCAAACCCAAACCTCGAACTGCCTTGCAACCCAAATAAAGTAATTTTCTTACTGACAACTAATTGAGGAAGGGGGTGAGAAACTCAGCCTCTATGTAAATTTCTCTCCATTCTCCCCTTTTTGGTGCACCTGTTTATCTTTCCTAAAGATCTGGTGACTGCTTGAATTACCTATTTTCAGATAAAGGCAAATGGAGACAAAGTCTGCGGAAAATCCGCCAGAAAAGTTTAGTCCCCCATAAAAACTGGTGAACATGGATTGCCAGAAGTCACCAGGTTTTGGAAGATTCCAACATAGAAAACGAGGTGACTGAACTGCAATTGTGCTGTCCCAGTGACCTCTGGAAGGAGCAAGGCACACATCTCCTTGCATGCTGCTTATTGAGCTGACCCCTCCACGTGGTCACCTTCCCACCACCCAGTCACATTCCCTATGCATTCCCACTGAACTCATCCCTCCAGATCTGGTGAAATTCGACGAGGCCCCTCCATCACTCCATTATAAGGTACCGTCCTAATTCAAGGTTCTTTCAACAGTCACATATCTTTAATCTTCCACTGCACTCTCATTTCTTTTTCTGAAGTACGAGTTATCACAAGGACCTGACTCACTTAGCTCAGTGTGAATTTTAATGCAAGCATTTCATAACAGAATCGAGCTATCTTGGTGCACTCTGTGCAACCTCAATTCGCCTGAAATCATTGTAATTATCGTTGTGTAACCGCTGGCATTATCAAATTGCAGGTGGTATATCGGCTGTGGAAACATCTACTTGTCTTGTGCCTCTTGCAGTGGAAAGGCCACTGCATTCAATTCTTCAGTATCCCTTTCAAGAGGATTAATCATAGACTCTTCAATAATTGAACCAATGATAGCATAACTAACCACGTGGCATCCCCTGTTGTATCTGCCTATCATTCCCCAGTCTTCTGATTGGTGTGTTTAATTGTAAATTTATTCCATTTAAAGTAAACCTAAGTGTTTATCTGCAACAGCTCCTTGTTGAAGTACGGCCTTCAGCCAAACTGTTTTTCTATTTAGTTTCCTACCTGACCTATAAATTGCAGTCAGAATCTCAAGGTGTATTAGTGAGTCCCCTGTTCAAGAGCTAGACCCCAAATTGGACCCCTGAACAAGGAATGCAGTAAGTAGGCCAGGTGAGAACCTAAAAGTGGCGACCTGATGCCAAGAATCGTAGATTCCCGTCAGTAGCTTTTGCTAAAGCTGGATGCGAGATTAAAAATGAATCTGGTAATGTAAATCATAAATAAGCTCAAGCAAGCGAGTTCCCACAGTGTAAATACTGCGTTATTATTTTTAGCTTATCATAGCTGCAAATAAAACCGTGACTGTGTACATTGTTAAGAAACAATAGGCCTCATGCATGCTAACAAGATTTTTCATAGCGAAGAGAGAACGCATCTTCCAGAACACAAGAACTGTGACTAAAGCATGGTAGTCTGCATGTCTTAACAGCTAGTATTAGCTAAGCAGTGAAGTACGAATATAAGTGATAAAGAAAGGAACTAGTGGGCTTATTTCCTCCATGTGCTCTGGACAATTTGTCGCCCAAAAATTAGCTAGGTACACCGTAAAATTCGGGCCGCAAATTATAGCAAAATATTTCGCTTCGCTGTAGTACATCTCTCTCTCTCTCTCTCTCTCTCTCTCTCTCTCTCTCTCTCTCTCTCGTCGCAGCAAAATCCTAGGTTTTTGTAAAAATCCTGTTTAAAATTTTAAATAATTATTTTGTCGCATCCAAGAAAAAATCATTTCATTTGCGGACACGTGAGCCATTGTCTACCTCGAAACCATGGCCTTCTGACCATTATTTAACTATAAGTAATCGAGCAAATTTCTACACATTAAAAACCGAGCACCAAACTGGAAAACCCGTTCCAATAGCGTTCTTTTTTTCAGAACTTTTCGTGCGGGACATCGCTCACAATGAACAGCACGTGTGTCACCCGGCTGTCCCCCCTCCCTTCGTCAAATGTCACGCGGTGCGACCATTGTGTCAATAACCGCAGTATTTAGGCACGGGCCAGTCAGGCAACATTCATAAATAGGGTAAATACATTGCGGACTTGGCCATAAGAAAAATATTCAACCCATGCATGTTAGTTGTAAGCATTTTGTACTCGTCATATCAGGGAGGATTTATTTACTTCGCCTCGGCGCTGAAATTTACAACAGAGTCGTATTATTTGCATTTGGTTACCTTTGTACTGCAGGCAGCTCAATTATTTTGCCAAGTAAGGACGTGTGATACCGAAACTTGTTTCACAGCGTAAGCTCTCCTGCTCCAACCATAGTTGTTTCTCAGCATAATAAATCTGTTCTATCGACCTGCTATATTAATTACTTTGAGAATTTTCCCTTTTTTTCCAAGAACACGCCAGAGTCGTTCACTTAAGAACCTTATTAACGTTCTCAGAAGATCTTAAATTCGTTCATTAACGTTCTAGGACACGTCAGAGTCGTTCACTAACGAACCTTATCTAATTTCTCAGAACATCTCAAATTCGTTCATTAACCTTCTAGGACACGCCAGAGACGTTCACTTACGAACCTTATCTACTTTCTCAGATCATCTTAAATTCGTTCATTAACATTCTAGGACGCGCCAGAGTCGTTCACTTACGAACCTTTACGTCCTGAGAACCCATTAAAGTCGTTCATTTACGTCCTAGAACACGTTAGAGTCGTTCCCTTACGAACCTTCATCAATCAAGTAATTATCTTCCTTTGTTTTATATACTCATTAAATACTGCTTAATATCCTTTTCTTAGAAAGGAAAGTTATTACTGGTGTTCAGAGCATGTTAGTTCTGCAAAGAGATTTCTTTTGTTTGTAAGTGGCGTTGATCTTTTGCAGAGATATTCCAGTTTTGAGTTCTAAGAACCCCTTAAATTCGTTCCATGGGCGCGATATATTCGCCCAATTAAGAACCTTAAGTTCTAAGAACCCCTTAACTTCGTTCAGTTACGAACTTCTACGTTCTATGGACACGCTAAATTCGTCTAATTAAAAAACTGTATGTTCAAGAACCCGCTAGAAACGTTCAATTTACGAACTTTACGTTCTAAGAACTCCCCCAAATTCGTGTCTTTGAGAACCTTACATTCTGCACACGACCTGAATTCGTTCATCTAAGAACTCTCATGCTCTTCAAGCTACTAGTTACTTTCAATTAAGAGCCGTTCTTCGAACAGTATATAAATTACGTTCACCTAAGAGAACCCATTATGCTCTTCAAGCTACTAGTTACTGTCATTTAAGAGCCCGTTCTTCGAACAATCTATTAACCACGTTCACCTAAGAACTCATTACGCTCTTCAAGCTACTAGTTACCTTCATTTAAGAGCCGTTCTTTGAGCAATCTATTAATTACATTCACCTAAGAACCCCTTATGCTCTTCAAGCTACTAGATAGTTCATCCAAGAGCTCGTTCTCCCAACAACTTAGATAAAGACCATCCTTCAAACCTGCAAATTACACTACTAGTTGGGATAATATAGCCTGCTCTCTGTAAAAAAAATTCCCTCCACCTCAATAATCATGCTTCTTACTCTGTGGAATCTAAGAGCCCTTGTCACCAACTTAGAAAAACCATGTGGCTCATGAAGGGCCAAGAGCCCTGGGACTGGTCACAGCCGGGCTAATAAGAATATGCCTGGTTGCCAAGCTCCAAACGTGGAAGAGCCAAGATCCTTGAAGCACAGGAAGGCAACTGAAAGAAGACCTGCCAAGGAGATATATAAAAGGAGAAGGAGAGAAAAGCCAAGGAAGCGCAAACAGGCAAGAAAGACTAGCTAAGGAAGAGAGAGATAGGCAAGAAAGAATAGATAATGATGAGAAGGATCGAGCCCATGGAGCTCGCCATGGCTGCCCAAGGGGGCTGCAACCCTGCATCCGCCTACCCCATCTTCTATCACTGCTGCCAGCTCTCTGATGCCAAAATGGAATGACCCAGAGCCTGAGGCTTGGCTCGACCAAATGGAAGAGGTCTTCAGGAACTTCAAGCCCCAGCCAGCAGAAATCTTTATGCTCTGTCAAAACATCTGCAGGGAAAGGCTAAGCCAGCATTCCGCTCCATCCTGTTAACAGACAGTGGAAACCTTGAAAGGTCTGGAAGGTCTAATTAAAACCTACAACCTCACCCCAAAAGGCAGAGACAACATTGGAGAGGACAACTGAAGGAGGCAGGTCAGACATGGGCTGACTGGACATGCCATAAGTCCCGAGCTCTCAAGCTGTGGCTGGAGTCCACACAATGCTACCTTTACAGAGGAAATAATAGAAACTTTCCAGCTCTAGGACTTCCTACGCTTACACACCCACCCCAGCCTCGCTACCTACCTCTGCGATAAGACCCTCTGATGGTAGATGAGTGCTGCTCATTGGGATACTCACTGTCCTGCAGCTAGTTCCTGAGGCCATAAGATTTGGCCCTCTTCTCCTTACCTCTGGTCAGCAGCCACCCAAGAATGGACATTCTCAGAAGAAGCCAGTGTGTGGCTATTGTAAAAGATCAGGGCACTCCACTGAACAGTGCCGCTCAAAGGCTAAGAATCACCCAGACACTCCTGCTAAGTCCCCAAATGGGACCATGCCAAACTGATCCACGTCTGGCTCTGGGATGAACAACAAGGGGCCTGCCCACTGGACAGTGCCACGCAAAGATTACAGAAAGAATCTTTCCACCACATGTCAAATTCAGGGCACTCTGCCCTATGGACAAAATGCCTAGTAAAACAAAATCACCTGCCATTGCTTTGGCAGTTACAAATCCTAAAACCTTAGGCCCTCCAGCCAAATGTCCTCATATCTGTGACACCTCCCGGAGGTAGCTACCCTGCCCACCAGACCACAGCATTTCATGACACCAGTGTGCAAGTCTCCCTCATAAAGAAAATAATAGACCCCTATGGGGCCACCATTGACAGATGTAAACTTATTGCAAAGGAGGGTAACAATCGAATGAAGATGATTCTCCCCACCATCAAGCTAAGTGTTACAAGACCTCAAAGATAAAAATCTGCACTCTTGCCATAGCTACTTACCTTCTGGAGGCTATGACCTCCTCCTGGGACAGGACTTCTGTTCCCCCTAATTTAAAAAATCCATGGGTCCTAACCCTCTAAAACAAAATCAAGCAACAAGAGTCCTCAAAAACCTTGAACCCACTGCCAGTGCCAATTGCATGCCCTAAGCAGTGCCAGGCTCTGACTGTCTGACCATCGAGTCCCTGACAAAATCAAATGCCAGTACCTGAGCAAGCCTCTGTCCCAGTTAAACCCAGTGCCACTTGAGCACCCTGAGCAGTGCTAAGCTCTGATCTCATGACGAGCCTCCCTTATTCCAGTTCCAGTGCCAAGATCCCAGTCTGGAGATCCCAAACTTGACCTCTGTCCCACCTGAGTGTCTTCTGCCACGTTCCGCCCATTGCAGACATCAAAGCAATTTAATTCCAGTGACTGGCTCTGCCTTGGAGCGAGCCAATCCACACCATAGATCATCCTCAAGGGTCCCCCAGGTCGCCTCTCACCCTCCTCTGGCCATACCAGTGCGGAGCCAATCCACAGCTCACCAGATTCCTGAAGCCCTGCGCCTCAAAGTGCAGACTCACAACCCATGCCTGAGCTGGTCATGGTGACCTGCAAGCCTCTCATGCCCACCACGACCTCTTCTTCTCCTTCCCAGTTCCTCCATAGACAAAACCATAAATAAGGATTCTGCCATGTCTCAAATGGCCAATGAACTCAAGGAACTGCAATGACTAATAGTTGAGCTTATAATGAATGCCCCTACTTTGGCTATCAAAGAAGCCAGAACAGGTGGCACTTCTTCATCTTCCCTTCGGACTATTTTCCACCAATTCCCCACCAAGGAGGTCCACAGAAGAAAGGTCATGGGCACAGATAACAACAGGTAGCTCAATGAGAGCTACTGAGCTCTCCTCACACTAGTACCCTCTGGCACAGTGCCTCACCTTTGTCTTACGAAGAAATTTGGCACCTCTATCCAGAGGAGGATGCTGGATTCCTTCCCTTGTTTATTCTTCTTATGACTTTGTGATTTAACTTCTTTAATGTTTCCTTCTACTGCTTTGATAATTTTTCTCTCTCTTTCCAATCTTCTAATTTAGTATTTTCTTGGCAATCTTGCCCATTCATAAATCCTCTTGTAAAGCTTATAAATGGCTCCTCATTTTACTTTGCTTCCCACTCTGCCAATGCAGATTGAAGTTGCAATTCTTTAAATACCGATTTTGAATCCTATGCCTACAAAGGCATTCCACATTTTAAATTGAATATAACCACCATCAGGCCTGGACTACACGCGTGCCACTCCTACACAGTGCCATTGTCAGATGCCCCTGCCAGAAGGGTCGTGCCCTCTGGCTGCCTTTAATGCCCTTTGAGGCTAAAAATGAACCTAGCCATCTGCCATAGGTTAAGAAATATATTTCTCGTATATCAATCATAAATTTTAATTACTCTTGCATCTGTCATTTATTTTTTTCTTGTAATTGAAACACCCAGTCATTGACTCTCAACATACTTGATTGTCCTTTCATGTACTTGACTCTGCTTCATTGTACTTGTTGTTAGTGCTTCAAGGCACCAAATGTTACCTTACCACCGTGTACAAGTTAGTAGCATAACCATCCTAAGCCCACAAACACTTCATTGTAATGCCTCCTTAATGCACCTTAACAGCATGACTTTGGACTGTCAAAGTAACCTTACTAATCAAGTGCATGACTAACCTTATGTTAACAATGCCGTACTAATTCTTTCATTATTCTCCATGTTGTTACTAGACTTGAAATATTAATTCATAGAATTCTTTTAATTTTGACTTTGCTATAATGCTGCTTTAACATAATAACATGAGAGGTATATAAATTTAACTTGCAGTGTAATGCAAACTACATAACGTCAAAGTTAAAAATCAGTGAGATGTGTTTGCCTTTGATTTACTTGCAGAATTAATTTTCTGGAATGTAATGTTACTGCAAGAGGAAGTAGAGAGAAATTATCAGGCTGTTCAGATGAGTTAACTTAGTTGTTGACATTTCCACCCAATTCAAGGTGCAATTGTCAACTTTGCTGGGGAGCTGTAATGTGGGAAACCACTTTATAAATCAAACTCAAACTCCATACTGTCTTATAAAATAAAGTAATTTTCATACTGATAACTAAATAAGAAGGGCGTTATCTGCCCCCAATAAATTTCTCTCCATGCTCCTCTTTTTGGTACATCTTTTATATTTCCTAAGACCTGGTGACTTCTTGAAATACTCTTTAGATAAAGGCAAATGGAGAATTTTTTTGCAAAACTTTCTGCCAGAAAACTTGATCTCCCCTTTAGAAACAAACAAATATGGGGTTGCCAGAGGTCACCAGGATTTGGAAGGCCCACATATAGGTCTTCACACAGAAAATGGAGGTTGCAATGCATGTGACTGAGTCACCATCTTAACCCCTAAGGCCAGATATATATGATCCAAACAACCTCTGAGAAGAGTAAGAAAATAATCCTCCAAGGGCATAAAATTGTTCTGGCGCAGCTGGCCTCACTCTCCAAACCCTATTGGCAGCAGACCCAGCACACATCCCCTGGAGTGCTCCTTATTGAGCTAACCCCACGTGGCCATCCTTCAGCCCCTAGTCACTTTACCTGTGCATTCCCTCATCCCTCCATTTCTCATCCCCTCCATGGATGGTGAAATTACAAGGGCTCTCCATCACTCTGTTTTAAGGTAATGTCTTGATTCAACGTTCTTTCAAACAGTCACGTGTCTTTAATCTTTTACTGAATTTCATTTTCTTTTCTGAAGGGCGAATTCTCACAAAGTCCTGACTTAGTTAGTCCAGTGTGAATTTTTAACTTAAGCATCCTCATCAGAATCAAGTTTATCTTAGCACCATATATTTTTACCTCGATTCACCCGATCATTATAATTTTCACAATGTGATCGCCTACATTTTCTAATTGCAGACAGTGTTCCTAGCTGTTGAAAAAACTGCTTGTCTTGTGTTTCTCACCATGGCATTTCCACTGCAATCAGTCTTCAGTGTCCCTTTCAAGAGTATGACCCGTAGATTCTTCAATATTTGAACAATTCTGTAATATGTAACCACGTAGCAGAGCATTACTTTACCAGCTTATCATTCCCCAATTCTTCTGACTGATGTGTTTAATTGTAAATATAAATGTAAAGAAACCATGTTTATCTGCAACAGTTCCTTGTTGAAATACAGCCTTCAGCCCAACTGTTTTCCTGTATAACTTTCTACCTGACCTAGCATTGGCAAAGTCAGAGTGCCAAGGTTTCATAGTAAGTTCCCTGTTCTCCAGCTAGATCCCAGGATTGGATCCCTGAGCAAGGAATACAGCAAGGGTCAGATTCAAAACGTAATAATATATATATATATATATATTATATATATATATATATATATATATATATATGGTATATATATATATATATATATATATATATATTATATATATATATATAAGATGGTTGTCTGTATATATGTGTATGTATCTATGTAAATGTAAACAAGCATTTTTAAATCATTTTTCAAATTCTAACAAGTGGTAGGCATATTTTCGTTGCGCGAATATGTATGAATATCAAGATCAAGGCCTTCTTTTCTCCCATATCTGAAATGGTCAGGCTATGTTTTAAACCACTCTATATCACTGCAACTTTGTATTCTTGTCTTAACTTTCATTAATTGTAAACTTTTAACATTTTGTCTTAGCCATACAATTTTGAGTAAATTGCAATTATGCTTGTAATTTAAAAATGGTTTGGTATAAAGAACAGTTTCTTCGAAACAGAGACAAAAATTATGAAGCCTGATTATTTTGGGCAAGTTGAAATGTTTAAATCAACAAGGCAATGCACACATATACATATATATATTTATATATGTATATTATAAATATAAACAATATATATACATATATATACAGTATATATGTATAAGTATATACATATATATTCACCACGCACACACCTTTCCCCTTTGGAAGTATGGCTTCACTTCTGACCAAAACTGTTTAGAATAGGATTGCTAGCCCTAGCCCATCTCCGCGCTGCATACAACACACTAAAGTGGACTAACTATCAAGCACAATGGATGTTACAGCCAGTGGTTCAAGTCGTTTCCACCTCCAGCCTAGGATCGATCTTGGGGACTCAATGTTATGAAGGGATGGCTGGACAAAAAACAGGTCTGGGACAAACACAGTTCTTACACAACACACACAAACAAATAAGTATATAACAAAGGATAAATTAACACAGGATATTACACATATAACTTATATATATACATATGTATAATAAAGACTGCATATATTAAATGCATAAAATACAGGATTATGACTCATGTATTAAGAATAATTTAAAAGTAAATAATGTTTTGTGTTTGTGATATAATCGCATAAAAAAAATGTTTTCAGAGAGAGTTTGATTTATTGTGTTATGAGAGAATTTATCAGAGAGAGAGATAAAGAGATCTCTCTACTTGATAGCACTTTTCATTCGAGGATATCTTAAAGGAGTATACACTGGATTAAGAGAAAAAAGGCGGGGGTTCCTTTTCCATCCCTTTGATATCTTTTGAAGAGTTGCATTTCCAGGAGAAGGCATAAGAGATACGCCTGTCTTGGAGCCTGACAGTATCAACGTCATTGGTTGCAGATTTGCACAGACCGTCATTGGGAGTCTGTTGGAGGGGTTTGTTGGGGGATAGGACAGACCAGGCTTCGGCTTAAGGTAGCCCCTGGGAGCTGGAAGAGTCTGTTGGAGGGCCTTGACATCCTCTTCTGGATTAGACCAGGCCAAGACATCTCTGAAATGGTAGGCAATTTGCCTTAGGGACAGATACCGGGAGGAATTTGTGTCAACACACAATGCATTTTCGGGGGAATACGAAAAGCAAAGATTAGGAATTAGTCGAGCCTTTGAAAAATGGAAAGAGGGGCTTCTTTTGTTGCACTATAGGAGGAGATGGAGGGAAGAGACTGATGCTTGTTTTCCTGAAAAATGTCTCTGGCTTTATCTCGCTCACTTCTTTCATGCGGTGGGGATCGATTTGTTTCCTCAGGTTTTACACAGACATCATTCGTTACCATCTCTTCGTAAAACATATCAAACTATAAATGTTCTTTTCTCTTGATTTGTCATTTTTATTTATAGCCGAAGATTCCTTGACTACTCAGAGATTTTATTTCAAAAGTTTTTCATATTTTCACTAATCTTGTGCCTAACCTTCAGCTGTGGTCAGAAGGAACCTATCCCTCAGATCTTAACCTGATAAATGTGAACACTTGAGAAATATTTGACATTTCAGAAGAGGGGGTCCTGGATTTGGATCCCATTGACTGTATATACAGTAGGTTGGCAAACATGTTTGAGGTTATGGTAACGAAGTTGCCTTTAGGTTTCTCTTGCCCGAGTTGAGTAAAGTGGAGGCAGTGGTTGATCTCAGATGCGCAACAAAACAAGACATTTTGAAAAATTAAATGGAACATTATTTCAAAGGCTCTGTGAAACATGATGCAAAAGACGTATTGAATTTAGAGCACTCACTGAAGTAGGTTGCTTTAATAAGATACATTTTTAAAAATATTTATTGAAACATTACTTCAAACCTTTACTGAAACGAATTATGTCAAGAACTTTATAACTAAAACTAGCATTTCAAAGAGTCTCTGAAACATTTTATTGCATAGAATCTCACAGATTCTTACAAACATTATTTCAAAGATATTTAAACAAATTCCAAGAATAACTGATGATATTTCATATATTCACTAAAACACATTATTTCAAGATATATTCTTTATTTCAAGTCTGCAAACATTATATCAAATTGTCATTCAAACATGTCATTTCAAAGACTTTGTAATTAGGATGAGTCTCAATGAAACAGATTATTTTAAAGAGTCTGAAATAGATTGTTCAAAGATTATTTCAATCTTTAGTAGAAATAATAAGTCGTCTCTATAGGGGTTCGGCAATGTGATCGTTGAAAAGAATTTTCTTACAGTTTTGGTGAAGTTTCCGTTTACCCTTCAGGAGGGGCATCTTCCTCCGTATTTTACGTAGAGTATAAGCTATTGCAATAAGTATAGTTTCCGTAGTTCGGGGAAACTGTCTGGGAAGAGAAAGTACATAAAAGTATACTCTAGCAACAACGTTCCATGAATGGTGATGTGCATACTGGTTGTTGGTGAACCAGACTACATAACCCTCCGGGACAAATAACTGATAACTTGAAAGCAGCCCAGCCAGCCATGCCCCACAGTGTTGCAATATGTGACCTTGAACGTGACCAAATGACTGAGGGTCATTTTGTGTGAACTGGATGCTAAAACAGGTCAGCAAATTGATCTTGCTACCATGAAGTACTAATCCTAATGAGAGTGAGTCAGGTCTCGAATATGCTTGCTATGTGATCTTCCAGTTGACCTTGAATTTGCTCAGAACACCTGGTTAAAGGTCAAGATGTATGTGATTTAATGCTGCAACATCAGGCCCTATATGAACACCACTTCAAAGACAAGTGAAAACTATTAGGCTGGATATGAACTTCGTGTATATTAGGCAAGACAGCAATCCGTCTGGGTACCTGCATCAGTGGGTTAACCCTAATAATATAGAGATAATGATCAGTGAACAGGGGTCTCACTGGAGGGCATACAATTTAAAATTTGCCGAAAAGGCATGAACTTGATCGTTTAGCTTTAGTTGGGTCAAGGGAAAATTCGTAGCTAGAGTGAATACTGAGACAACATGCTCAGCAAGCAGTTATGTGGAAGAAACGCTAAATGTTGTACGACCTCCAATTTGGCATGACCAACCATAGGTCAAAGGAAACTGGAGCCTCACTGATGCCGAGGAACATTTCAAATTTGAACATGGTACCATGTATGGGAAGTTATAAGAACAAAACAGAACTTGAGTGATTATGACTTGCAATAAAATGGCATTGTTCAAGATCAAAATGCTTCTGACCTGATACTGAAATATCATTGAATACAGATCTCTGAATTTAACCAGTTGTCAGGGCAATTCTGAAGTTCGTGGTCGGACTGAAAGCCATACTCGTTTCTTCGACCTTGAACTTGACCAGATGACTTGGGTCAGAGTCATGTCTGACTTGATGCAGGAAAATACGCTACAGATACAGATAACACCAGGTCTGCAGACAAAATTATCATGGAAAAATACCTTTGTGAATGGATGATTGGACAGATGTTATAAAGACACACTTGTGATTACTAACCCCACCTGCTATGATGTGTGGACTCCCATAACAAAGAGATACAGTAGAAAATATGTAAATGTTACTGTCATGTCGGAAATATTTTTGTTAGGCCAAGTCAGTTCCAAAACTTTTCTACACTGAAACAACAGCAATAATGACTGGGCATACAAACTTGAGATTATTGCTTGGATGTTCCGTCTTTTCAATTTAAATACAATAGTACCCCTTTAACTCCTGTACCAGTAAATAGAAGCTTTCGACCCGTGGAGCAGTAAACTTTATTGTATTAGGCATAATTATATTGGAATTGTGGAGAATTTTTTTCAAGTTCATTCACTGATAACTATTCATCCTAGACTAATTTTTTTGCGAGGGAAGTTTACCGCCCATATCCCGACGTGTTTTCTTCCTTCATAAAGAATTTATGATTTACATTTAAGTACTGCAATTTAAAAACGTAACGAGGAATTTCAAAGCCTAAGTTACTAAAAGGTATTTGGTGTTTGATATTAAATGTTCACTGCTACAAAGGTAGATTATATGCAACTTCAGTGCAAAAAATTTACTGGAAAACTTGTTGCACTCAAGTCACATTCAGTAAAGAGGAACAGTGACTTGAGAAAATTCCAGGCAGATAGGTAAGGAGCGGTGCTTTGGGTAAATACAGTATAATAGCAATAAGGCTGATGAATTATGATTTTTCATATCACACAGCATGTGTTATGTGAGAGCAACATACAGAAGTGTAAAATAGGGATATTGTAGTTAATATGATCGATAAAAATGTTGTAGACACATTAATGATATGTGGAAAACAAAGAACGGAAATAATGAATAATGAAAGGCTCCACTACGAAAAACAGACGAAACAGCGATTTTGGATTAGAAAACTCAGTGATTTTTTGAGGCAGACTGGTGCCAGAAGGGCAACATTTCAGACATCGCGAGGTCATTTTATTGCATTAAAAAGATTTTAGTGGCCATGGTTATGGTTGGAAGCATTACTGAAACTGCCAGTATGGTCGAACTCATAGTGAGGAACAGATGTGGAAAATTATAACGAAATAAGGTGTTTTTAAGTACTTTTAAGCACTTGAGATAATTTACTTGCATCTGCATATGACAGCATGTAATGCCATTCCCCTTCCTGTATGGCTAATCAACAATGACCGTACCACGAAATCTTTAAAGGCATGCACCTTGCTAATTGGGTTGTAGTAAATAATTATCCCATGGCCATTAATGTCTTGGATCTTGATGCATAGCCTTTAATGGCATGGCCTTGCTCCTTGCCTTTGATTTGTCGTGAATTGCTGCTCTGACCTTACCATATAGTCTTACTAACATGGACCTTGCCATATCTTCCTTCAAGGACATTGACTTTACTGATTGGACGTTGCCCCTTACGTTTCCGAAAACATCCTTCACTCATAAGGGATTTCAAGTACTTGGTTCCATTTATAACCTAGATGGTTATTGAAAGTTGATGGAGTCGTTTTTTACCAAAGAGTACTCTTATTACAGTGTTTTCATGAAATCCAGTACTATCTCAGCCTTACAGCCAGTTCTGAGAAATTAGCCGTTACCCTCCGAGTATAGTCTTCACAAACTCGAATGAATATTGCGAAGTCTTGGGTTGTACCCAAGAAGCATACCCTAATTCGGGCATTAATGTAAAATGACGTCATTTTTATTATTAACATTGTTTTAGGTTTTGGTATCATCTTTTAAAAACCTGTTCAGGTCACAGTTTTAAGGTAGTGTCATCATGATATTCTTGATTAGTTTTCCATGTTCGCTCTATCAGATCAGCACAATATGCGTCACACATATAATCAAGATTAAGAATGATGCGCATTTATTTTGTTTACTGCTTCGAAGATAAGTTTCTCATTCTAAAGGTTACTGATATATATTATACATATAAACTTTGTAGATTTTTATTGAACTTCAATTGGCCGGTCCATCAATTCTTGAACGGTCTTGAATGTTTACCAAGAATTGAAATATTTAATGTATCCAGTAGCTCGGAATGCAATGCGTTCATAGTTCTGCTTCCCGTCTGTTGTCATCATTTGTAGGATTTACAACGTATTTTGTCTTTTCGTGAAAATTTAATGTCTTAAGATTCCTAGTGTAATCGCTTTTTTGAATAATTATGACGATGCATTTGGTGTAATTATATGTTTTTCAGACTCATGTGGCCTGACACTTGGGTTGTTTGGTACTTATTTACTATTATATTTTGCTGAATAGCATTCTGGAATGCTTCTGTAGCGAATGACCTCACCTGCTGTCTATATCGATCCAAATTTATAATGGATATTGAGGGCTTTCCAGTTGTTTCAACGTATTTTTAGCGATTTCTTTGATATTCGTTTTCATATCATGATATTCTTTTGCTATTTTAAAGTAAATGTGAATGAAAGATTAAGCTAATTTAGGAGACTGTAACATCATCATCACTAAATAACGGTTTACAAAATGAAAAGATAAGAACTCTCACACTTTCAAAACTAAATTCATAGATTTAATGTAGAGGCAAATTTATTCATCAATGAAACATATCTGCAAACTGATAAAGGCAGGAAATTTGTACAGCTTCAGATCATACTTCAAGTTGTCACTTAGAATGATGAAAGGAGCTCGCATATTTGTTTAGAAGAAAAGGAAATAAAAATGAGAAAATCCGAGAAAATATTGTAGCAGACGCTACATGATGAACGAGGTAACAGATTTGTTTGTTAGGCACCCGTATGTTGTAAAATTGATCACTGGAGGGTAGAAAAAAGCTATTACCATTCCTAATGAGAAGCGACATGAGTCCTGAGGTAGATGGGGAGGGATTAAGATTATATTCAACAGCCGAGAAAGGATTGTGGTAAATCCACTTGCAATCCTGTACCTATTTATAACAGTTGCTCTTTCGCTTACTTGTTTGTCGTAATAAGAAATTCCCAGAATACCTGAAGAAACGATAAAAAATAATTTGTTGCATTCGCATGCGTAACTCTAATACAAAACTAACAGCAAAGACTAGAGGATCAAGTTATATTGCCATTGCAAAGAGTTTTGAATGAATCACTCAAAGGACAATGATCCATAAACTTACTTATCAATTGCGAAAATCAATGTAACTTTGATCAGATACTTGCACTGGTTCTCAACAATCCTTTCCGTCATATCCAGACTAGTGGAAATTTTTTCACTTCAAGCGAACACTGCATCGGACTTATGGATCTATTTTACATATATTCTTACAGGTGAACAAACAGATACATCACTTTCCTTGTAACCATTCATTAATAATCTCTAATTACTGGTGGTCAAAAAATGAAACAGCTTCTTTTAAAAATCTTTAAATGTGACAGGTTTATTTCTCTAAGTTTTGTAAAAGTTATATCCAAGTTCACAATCTCATGATTTATGTTAATTGAAGGTAGTGTAAGATTTAAGTATTTCTTAATAAAATTTATATTTACAAAGCTTCAATTTATTAATTAAGCAAGTTTGGTTAGGTAAGAACCAAACTATTAACTATCACTCCAAATTGCCAAGTATATACCTGATTATTACTAATACAAACATTCTTGTGTAAAAATATTACCTGGAATTCACATAAATATTCTCAAAATCTTCAATAATTTTCTGCACCCTAGTGAAAGATGTTAAAGAAATCACCAGCAAAACACCGTAATAATGAAATTATAGTAATATGATAGCAGAGACATATAAAAAGTTCCACCAAAATTTAATAAACCAACCATAAAAATATCATGGCTTAAAAGATTATATCAATCTTTCACAAACTCACTTCTCTTTTAAAAAAAAAAAAAAGTTAAACTCACGTCTTTCTAAGACTTTCTCATGTGACAACACTGCCGAGTCACTAAGACTTATTCAAAGTCCCACAATTCCCTTTTACCTAAAACATCCTTTGACAAAACATTGCAAAACTCAGTAATTACAGCATATTAGTTTTATAATTATTACATCATTATCCAGTTTTCCACAATACTTTTCCTCATTTCGAAATCAAATGTTCCAGGGAACCAGTTCTACAAAATTAACACACTCCTGATTATGACATTTATCAATCGTCTTATTGAAGGATCTAAGGAAAGACGAGAGAGCTGATCCAAAGGTTCCCTATCTCTGAATGGCCCCAAAGAAAATGGCTGACTGTAAGACATCCTCTCTCTCTCTTCCAACAAGCCTTCTTCAGTGGCCACATGATGTCATCTACGAAATACATCATGCAAGGGACAAAGCTGAATACATATGAGCAATATAAACATGAACGAATCATAACAACTCACATTTTTGAGGACTTCCCTTTACTCAGAATACGTAAATCATTCCATATGTAAGTTGGCTGTCAAGATGTTTTTTTTAAATGTACCTCTATACTCATTACCTCTTTTCCAGATTATGAAAGTATAAGCACAGTAACAGGACTATGTAAAATTTAGACATAGATTATCAATGTATAATACGTAGAATACATGTGATTGGCTGACAGCTCATCAGATTTGTTCCTTTTGCCTAAAAGTCCAATACTAAAAAATTCACTGTAAACTATTCACTGAAAAGAAGTTATTCTCCGATCTACAAAATTGGACTCATAAAATATACAAAATACCAAGTGACATTTTTCAGTAGTATTTATAGCAGTACGCACTACAAATGGAAAAACATTGAAGCATTGTTGTTTGATGATATACAAGTTTATCTACAAGAAAATATGATGACATTTTAAATCACATCTTGTCATAATTATTGGAAGAATTTATTCATTAGTGGTGCATTGTTACATAATTTTACGTTCATATAAACACTTATAAAATGGTTGCTTAGAATGAAGCATATTATGCTCTGAAAATATCATATAATTGCCTAACATATATATATATATTAGTATAATGTATATAATATTTATATATATGAATCATATTTTCATGAAGATATATTTTGTGAAGTACGCCATATACATTAGCAAACTCTGCATGAATAATTGTACTTATTACAATTTGGTATGTTTTTGTTTTTTCTATGAAAACTATGTTTATCGATGTAAGTATATTATATATATATATATATATATATATATATATATATATATATATATATATATATATATATATATATATATATATATATATATATATATATATATATATTATGACACAAACCACTTCTAAGCAAACCCATATATATATAATATATATATATATATATATATATATATATATATATATATATATATATATATATATATATATATATATATATATATTTATATATATATATATATATATATATATATATATATATATATATATATATATATACAATATATATATATGATCACAAAAAAGTAGAACATGATGAATATATAATTAAAAGACAAAATCCACTTTCAGGAAAAAGAAACATTGTATCTGGATATAGTATATAGCCATTACAGTATATATTTCTAGATTACTAAGTAAAGGGCCATAAGATAAAGGCCTTTTTTCCATTGTTTCTGTTTCTCATTTTTTAACGTTTATATATATATATATATATATATATATATATATATATATATATATATATATATATATATATATATATATTAATATATATATGGCTATATTTATATATATATATATATATATATATATATATATATATATATATATATATATAAATATATATATATATATATATATATATATATATATATATATATATATATATCCTCTTTGCACATAAACACAAACACATACACACACACACACACATACATACATACATACATATATATATATATATATATATATATATATATATATATATATATATATATATATATATATATATATATATATATATATATATTATTATCACTATTATATATATATGATATATATATATATCACATTACCACAGGTGAAAATAAGAAACAGGGTGTAGGTCCTGACCGGTTTCGACTTTATTTCCAACCATTGACGAAGGACTGATACAGAGTATGAGACAGTCACAAATATATATACTACAAGAACAGTACTGACGAACATACACAACCGTTAGAGACTCCATATCCCCACTCAGGCCGGTGACGAGGTAGGAGTGGTCTTTAAAACTCATTTGGCTAAAAATCACAATAGACTCTCAGGGGACATTGCTGATAAACAGACCATACCCCACCTCGGATCCACACTGACAGGTGTCATGGAGGCGGAGTTTGGAAAACTCATTAACATTACTACCCTCGTACTGTGTTTACAAATATGATAATCCTATTTTCATACATCTCTACTGCCTACCTTAAAGTTTAAACAATTTACATATTTCTTTTGATATTAAAGGATCAAGTTTATACATCCCTTGACTGATATTCATATTATGGTTGTAACTTTCTTTTATAAAGCTAGATTCAATGATGTTTCCTTTCAGTGCATTATTAGAATATACAATCCCTTTGCCCTTCCCAGTTGATAGCATGATTGTTCTCACTAACATGTACAAATATACCACTGTTCCTTGTGCATATCTCACACATTTCTTATGCTGTTCAATTCTTTTTCCAGTGCTTTTCCAGTTTGGCCAATATAAAAGTTGTCACAAGACTTACACGAATTTTATATACACACCCTTTAGTATTGTCTAGGAGTTCTTGATAAGTACATTTTTTCATTGTTGTATTGTTCTTAAATGCGACATTAAAACCAAATTCTTAAGAAGATGAGGATATCTTTCATATTATTATTATAAAGGCAAAACAAGCAAATTTTTTGTGTTGTAAGGTTCTTTCTGGTTTTGATACATAGTCTTTTTGCCACTTCAAATGCACTGTTTAATACACTATCAGGATATTTCAATTTCTTGCCTGCATTCCTAATCTTATCTATTTCATCATCAATATATTCAGGGCTACATACCTGTAATGCTCTTAAAAACATAGATAAAACACTGACTTTTAACCTTTGCTTTGTCCATATATTCAGGGCCAAACCGGAAAGCACTGGAAAAAGATTGAACAGCATAAGAAATGTGTAGAGATATGCACAAGGGACAGTGGTATGTTTGTACATGTTAGTGAGAACAATCATGCTATCAACTGGGAAGGGCAAAAGGATTGTATATTCTAATAATGCACTGGAAAAGAACATCATTGAATCTAAGCTTTATAAAAGAAAGTTACAACCATAATATGAATATCAGTCAAAGGGATGTATAAACTTGATCCTTTAATATCAAAAGAAATTTGTAAATGTTTAAACTTTAAGGTAGGCAGTAGAGATGTATGAAAAAGTTATCATATTTGTAAACACAGTACGAGGAGTAGTAATGTTAATGAGTTTCCAAAACTCCACCTCACTGACACCTATCAGGTGTGGATCTCAGGTGGGGTATGGTCTGTTTTATCAACAATGTCCCCTGAGAGTCTATTGTGATTTTTAGCCAAATGAGTTTAAAACCTCCTACCTCGACACCGGCCTGGTGGGGATATGGAGTCTCAAGCGGTTGTGTATGTTCGTCAGTACTGTTCTTGTAGTATATATACTTGCGATGTCTCATACTCTGTATCAGTCCTTCGTCAATGGCTTGAATAAAAGTCGAAACCGGTCAGGACCTACACCCCGTTTCTTATTTTTTCTTGTTGTATTATGTGTGATAAATGAATCACGTACAAAAGTGATAATAATCATATATATATATATATATATATATATATATATATATATATATATATATATATATATATATATATATATATATATATATATATATATATATATATATATATATATATATATATATATATATATATATATATATATATATATATATATATATATATATATATATATATACATGTATGAAAGATAGAAGGCCCATGAAACACTATTTGAGCATTGCAACCATATATTTCGAGCACTTCCCCTACTGTGCCTCTGTTCACTGGTAGTATATATACAAAGCATATGTAGGTGTGGCATTGGGTCTCCATGGTAATTCAGGTGACCGTTTCCCAAGAAAACAATTCCCTAGTGGTTTTTGCCCTTATTAACTCCTGTGTTGTGATTCGCCTGGTGGTCATGTTTCCTGGAGTGCCTGTTTGAGAAGAGGTTTAAGGATTAACCTGTCGATTTCATCCACTTCCCAATGTCCTCCTGACAAGTTCACATTGTTGGTTTGATTGATGATAGCAGATTCCAGCATCTTTCTTTTGTACGGGCAGCTACCTTTGAAAACCAGCTCCGCCACGCTCCAATTTATGGAATGGCCTCTGGTGATATGTGATGATGTCTTGTAGGAGACTAGATGAATTTGCAGGGATGGAGAAATAATATCCCGAGTCATAAGTTGCTTTATTCCATACAGCAAACAGGTGAACACAGAGAGGAACTGCAAGGCGTACAACTCGTGCCAAGAGAAGCAGGGAGAGTTATCATGCGCATGTGTGTGGAGTCTTGAGTCATGCGCATGCGTTAGCAAAAGACAATGTTCATGAAATAGAATACATATACATACAATAATATATGGAGTAATCCACCTCCCCTCCCCCTTTTTGCGTTCAAAGAGGTATCTTGAAAGTACTATGCAAGTTTCATACAGTGAACTATCAAGTGCAAAGCAAACTGCATAAGTGGCACATGGGCTTTGCACACTAAGTGAGCCTGTTTAATCTTGGAGACCTGCAAAGGGTTTTGGAGGAAGTGACGACTTTTCATGTCAGGGCTAAGGACCACAGGGATTAGAGTTGGGAGCTTGACCGGATCAGGCACTGGATACAGGAAGCGGCGGTTCGACGTAGCACTCGACCACTTGGGAGGCGGACCTCGTACTCGCGTGATCGTGTGCCACCCATGATGATCCCAACCTTTTCCCGTCGGTGGATGTCGGGTCCTGGATGCGGACATGTTGGCCCACCTTCAGCCTGGGCAGGGGCGGGCGTGGGCGTCATGGTTTCGCTGCACTTGAGCTGCTCTGGCGGCGGCTCGGCCGTCTGATCATGGGCCTTTTCTTGCCAATCTTCTGTGAGCGATTGAGGATGGGCAGGCACACGCGTGCGGAGAGGTGACCATACAGTACCTGGGCAGGAGGCGACCAGGTGGTTGGGCGTGTTGCGTAACTTTCGAGGAGGCCACGATCAAAGGCCGCCAGTCGATGTTTCCTGTAGGGGCGTTTTGAGGATCAAGTGCTTGACAGCCTTGACAGCGGCCTCAGCATGTCCCTTGACTGCGGGTAGTGTGGCGACGAGGTTATCGCGGTGTACACCCCAGCGGCTCTGTGAGTCGGCAAACTTTTTGCCTGTAAACTGAGTCCTCCATCGGTGCGTAGGCGCGGGGAACACCCACCTCTCTGAAGTAACGGCAGAAGTGCCGTATTGTCGAGAGAGCGGTGATGTCACCCTTGCAAGGGACGACCACAGGCCAGCCAGAGAAGCGATCGGCGACCACAAGGAGGACTTCCTGCCACCTGGAAAAGTCGCTGATACTGACTGAAAGGGCCTTGATGGGTGGTCATCATTGTGAAGGGGCTCCTGCTGTTGGCTGGGACACAGGATCTGGCAGGGCTCGCGAGGCGGCGATGGTGTTGGTGATGTCGGCGAGGTCTATCCCAGGCCAGAGAGGGTTTGTCGAGCCCGATGTTTGGTAGCCTCGACGCCGGTGGCTGTCGTGGAGTCTGGAGGTGTGTGGTGACGTAGGGCTGCAGGAACCAGTATTCTTGCTCCATAAAGCATGGGGTTGCCATCAGTAAGAGAGCTTCGCCTTCCAATACGGTAGTAAAGGGAGGCATGCAGGTCATTACCGATTTGTGGGAACCGGAACTGATGCAATCATGAAGAGGCGAACATAAGTGGGGTCGGGCTGTGCTGCTATCGACATGTCCTGCAGGATCCGGTCGGCGTCGAAGGTTGGGGCATCCTTGTCCTGGGAAGCTGTTGCAGCGTTGATGACTGACCTGACATGCGCTGTTACCTCGTGCGGCCAGTCATATCCTCAGAGGTCGGGTAGCTGACTGGTGCACGGAGAGTGCATCTGGGATGCATAAGCGACTTGCCAGCACGCCACAATGCAGTAAATTGGTATTGCGACATGCGCTCCTTCATTCGCTGAAGCCGTGGGTTTTTACGACCATATCAGTATCCAGTGTAACTGTTGATGATGAGCACCAGCGGACGATGGTCAGTTTGCAGGTGAAGGTTGGCAGTCCTTTGAGTATAGACAGCACTGTGAGGGCCCAAGATACCAAGCATCTCCAGCTCAATCGTTGCATCGTCTCGGCATCTGCGAAGGCGGATCCACACTGGACTACTCGGAGATGACCAGAGCCATGGTCCTGGAGAGGACGTTAGCCTATCCCATAAAGCCGAATGCGTCGGTCTGGAGAATGGTTGGCAGTGTTAGGTCAAAGGCGCAAGAACAGGCGGGCTTGAGAGTGCTTGCTTCAGCGTTTGAAGGCCTGGTCATGGTCTGGTGTCCACATAAAGCGCTTGGGGCTCATGAGTGGGGCGAAGGGTTGTGCAGTCAGGGCAATATCTGGGGTAAACTCTGCCAACTGGTTTACTAACCCCATGAAGGAACGTAGGTCCGTCAGGTTGGACAGTGTTTAGGAAGTCTTGTAGAGCAACAACTCGTCCTGGATCAACAGCGATTCCTTCTTCAGAAAGAGTGAAGCCACAGAAATTCACTCGGGTCTCTGCCACTGAGAACTTGTCTCTGTTGAGTGATGCATGTTTGCGACAGCGGTGAGCAGTTCATGGATCTTGTGGTAGTGTGTCAGCGGGTCATCGTCGAAGATGAAATGTCATCAACAACCTTGGCGCACTTCTTCATGCCCTGGAGTGCCAGGTCTGCAATAAATCGCGTCGCCAGTGGCAAGCGAAGCCCATGGGTCCCCAGGCAATGCTGGAAGCGTCCATAAGGCGTAAAATAAAGTGGTGAGGTGGCGGTCCTCTTCTGCTAGCTCCATCTGCCAGTAGCCATGTAGAGCGTCTGCGGTGGTGAAGAACTTAGCGGTAAGTCGACAGTGCGGACAGCAGCTAAGGGTGTGGGCGAAGGGTGGGCTGGTCGGGGAGACTTGTGCGTTCAACTTGGTGAGATCCACCGTGATGCGAACTCCCTTGGACTTTGGGATGACGACTAGAGGTGGCACCATTCAGATGGCTCGTCTCCACAAGGCTTAATGATTCCCTGCTGGACCATGGTCTGGTTCATTTGTGACAGGTTCACGGAGCGTGAGGATCTGCCGTGGGGTGTGAATGGCGAATGGGACCGCATCCTCCTTGAGGTGAATTTTCATGGGAGGGCCTGCCATCGGCCTTAATGGGGCTCCTTTAAGGTCTTCCTTACACAGCACATCCTGGAAGGCTTGTAGGAAATATTCTCGGGCCTCAGCAGGGTCGTGTTGGCATGGAGGGTAACTCCTTACATCGATTAACGTGGGTGACCTGTAGGATGGGCCGTGGAAAGCCTGGTGGGATGATGGCCAACTCCTTGCAGAGTGCATAGGACAGGGTGGCATCTGAACGCCTTCATGGACTTGAATCGTGGCAAGGCAGGACCGCTTGGCCAATGACAGGAGTGGCCTTAAAGGTACCTAAAGCTGGTGTCATCTTTGACCCATCAGCCGTGAGGGTCACTGACGTGGCAGGAGGCTGTAGCACAGTCCTGGGAATGCGAAGAAATTCCAAGTGCTGAGGCCCATCACTGATATATCAGCTCCTGTGTCCAGCATCATAATCTTGGATGTCTCATCCCTATAGGTGAGAGTGAGGATATGGGCGACGGTAAGGGCAAGTTGTTGTGGAAGGGTCTCGACCTTCGCGACAGCTGGAAGACTTGTTAGAAGGGGGCGTGGCATTGGGTGGGCCTCCTTGCTTGGCGTTCATCTTCTGTCTGCAACACTTGTCATAGTGTACTCGGCCGCAGTGTCTGCATGTGGCCTTGTTGGCAGGGCACTTTGGGGTCCTGCGCCAGTGTCCTTGCCACTACAATTTCCACATACACTGTCGGTGGCTGGGCACTTGTCTGCAGAGCCGTGCTTCCTTGTGCAGGAAAGGCATGAAGAGTCTCTGTTAGGGGTTGGGTCTTGTGGCGTCCCCTTGCTGCCATGTCTTTTGGTTTTCTTATAAGCAGACATGGCACACAATTTAGAAGGAGGGGCACGTATGGCGTTGGTGGCTGTCGTGTGGCCTCATAGGAGCGACATTCGTTGACCATGGTGGCCAGTGGGCTGCAGCATCCAGGGCAATGAGTTTCTGGGTGAGCTCCTCGTCCCTGACTCCCATGATGATGATCATCTTCAGCTGAGTCTCTTCGCAAGCAGCAGAATGGCCAGGACAGACGTCAGTTTCCTCTGCTACATGCTTCAGTCAGGACGTAGAAATCATTGAAGCTTTCCCCTTCCCTCTGTTTGCAGGAAAGCAGGTCCCTGCGTCGTAGAGCTTCATTCCGCCGGTTCTTAATATGCTCCTGGAGAACATTCAAGACCTCGTCCACACTCCGATCCGTGTCTGTTGGTACGTTGAGCATGTGTTAAAGTATCCTTCGTGTCTCCAGGCTAAGGCACATACGAAGTTGTATCAACTGCTTCCTGGTAGGCAATGGCCCTAGGTCCACCATCACGCTGTAGTCATCCCAGCATCTGCGCCATTCCCTAAACACCTGGTATGTAGCGTCAGGACGTAAGGGCGGTGGGTCTGGGCGATGGCCTTCTGTGGGGGTGGTGGCTGGGTGGGCGTTGGCACTGAGGTTGTGTAGGAAGTTGTGCGAGCCCGCTGGTGTTGCTTGCTGTTGGGCAGGGTTGACTGTAAGTAGCTGCAACATGGCGGTGAAACGTTGGGCTTCCTCCTCTCTTCTTAAATTGTCCTCTTGGTGCCGTAGATCCTCTTCGTGACGACGTTGTTCCTCTTCTCTCCGACGTTGTTCCTTCTCTCTCCGACGTGCAGCCAACTCAGCCTGTCGAGATTCCTCAAGGTATTTGATGAGGAGCCTTAACTCTGCATATGGGGCTGTGGGAGGCGGTAAAGTCAGGTGTGGTGAGAGCGAAGGTGGGGTTGCCGGCATTGTAAAACCTGGTGGGGTTCGACGGTCTGTTGGTGAGACTGGGTGTGAAGGCCACTGGTGGTCCTCAAGGTCCTGGTCGTGTTGTATATCCTCAGATTCGTCTTGATGTGAAGCAGAAGCCATTATGAACCGTTTTCAGCAGTGTCATACACAGTTACAAGAAGATGAGAGAGAATTTCTACAGTTTTAATTATAAAAGTTACTGTAAATAATTCCACTGTGTGGCGAGATAACACTGGCAGGCTGGGGAGAGCGGAGCAGGTCTGGGAGGGCTCCTGGGGGGTGGGCTGTGGGTCCGGCTACTCGCCTTGACGGTTGACTTGACTCGAAAAGTCGACAGTGTGTGCTTAATGATGAGGGTGGGCGGACGTGCGTCGGGCTCCGTAGCTGGGTGGGGGTTATAGGGTTCCACTGCGTGGCTGGGGAGGGGCACAAGAGAAATACAACCCACTAAAATCAAAGCACTAAAATTACACTGCACTGGCACTTCACAAACATTGCACAAACACTGCTGGGTCCTGTAGAAACACCACAACAACACTGTAAGATCCTCAGGCGATGAAAAAGAATATCCACAGGCGATCGTAGAATATCCACAGGCAATCGAGGGGTAATGGCGACTCGATTTGAAATGCCAATTCGTCGTTCCTTGAAAAGCTGGATGGTTAACTCACTGCGCCATGGTGATATGTGATGATGTCTTGTTGGAGAAGACTGAATGTTGCAGGGATGGAGAAATAATATCCCGAGTCATAAGTTTCTTTATTCCATACAGCAAACAGGTGAACACAGAGAGGGAACTGTAAGGCGTACAACTCGCGCCAAGAGAAGCAGGGAGAGTTATCATGCGCATGTGTGGAGTGCGGATTCATGCGCATGCGTTAGCAAAAGACAATGTTCATGAAATAGAATACATATACATACAATAATATATGGAGTAATCCACAGCCTCTATCCCTGATGTGTAGAAAAATCCTGAACTCTCAGAAGCATACCGCACGGATCTTTTGTACTCTGTTAATCTTTGCGAGAGGACCTGCCCGTTTTCCTACGTAAATCTTATTACAATTGCTGCACGGAATCTTGTAAACTCCAGCTTCCTCCCCTTTTTATTTAAATATACGTTAATGAGCGAGCTCCCGATGGAAGTGCTTGAAATATATGGTTGCAATGTTCAAATAGTGTTTTATGGGCCTTCATATCTTCATATTACACTGTGATATTACAGTAAAAAGACATTCATATACATGTATATATATATATATATATATATATATATATATATATATATATATATATATACACACACACACACACACACACACACACACACACACACATATATATATATATATATATATATATATATATATATATATATATATATATATATATATATATATATATATATATATATATATGTATATATATATATATATATATATATATATATATATATATATATATATATATATGTATATATATATAATATATATATATATATATATATATATATATATATATATATATATATATATATATATATATATATATATATATATATATATACATATATATATAGTCAAAATCACAATGAAGGAGTACACACTAGCATACATACACACACACACACACACACACATATATATATATATATATATATATATATATATATATATATATATATATATATATATATATATATATATATATATATATATGTATATATATATATCATACTAGTTTACATATGCATGTAACTTCCATTTGCTTTTCCCTTTATGTGTGGTGACATAATTAAGGTGATGTTAGCCTTCAAATTAGGTCGACAGACGAACAACTGACTGATTAAATTGTTCTAATTATTCTCGGAATCACTGTCTAGCTGATGAGCAAATACTTTCAGAAGCTGGTAACTAAGACATCACAGATGTATGTTTTAGTGTGTGTGTGTGTTTGTTATACGTATGAATTAAATTAATTTTGGTAATAGGAGTTTACAATAGTTTTCCGATTTACTTTTTGGGCCTCTGGTTTTGACAATGAGATAAAAGAGTCATGAAAGTTCAGAGACAACGCATCCTCGATGACTTAGTTTTGTTACAACTATTTGTGACAGTGGTGTCAAGTATCTTTCTGCCGGTACCTGCAAAAGACATTCATCATCTTATGTAGAAAATATAAAATTATCTTATGAATATGTTTTCACTTGAATTCTCATCCTGTGTTTCACTTTACTAATATAAAATAATTTTCAAAATAGGATGACGGCCTGAATACATGAAAAAAAAATGCAGTTTACGCTAATCTGTCCTGGATATCCTACCGTGCTAGGTGTATTTAGAATGGCTGCTGTGTATATATGAGATAGTTTAGGTATGGGTATAATATGCAACCTTTCACTTTTTGCCACAGACTTCAGCTTTATGACAACTAATGCACAAAGTTGAAATTATTTTTCCTGTTGCATTTGTTTTTCTTTATGAAAAGAAACATTATTCTGTAATAACTCTCACAGCCACACTCCATGGTGGAAATCTCTCACGCTCTCATGGCGGCACATTTCTGGGAGTACAAAAGAAAAAAAAAAAACGCTGACCTTTCCAAGCAATGTCAACCGAGAGATTTCAGTCTTAAGGATTACAGTGATGATAGAATAGTCCCACCTTAATAGGATGGCAATCCCCGAGCTTTGTTCTGAACGCTTTAATCCTTCGCGGGGGCTAACATTTTCTTCCCAGAGCGTTGGTGGCGGGGTGGCCGGCTTGGGTATTCTGTCCACACGCGAGCATTCGTGAAATGATAGTAGATGGATAGGTCTCGTAATTATTTCATGCCTTGATGGGCGCCGAGCTACCAAGTTTTTCTTTAATTACTTTAAATGAGGTTCTTGGGACTGAAAACAACATGACATATTTTTACGTGGAGCAAGAACATTAAATGAACGGAAATAAAATGATCTCATAATTAAGTTCCTTTCAAGCAAAGAATATTACCAATCCCTTTATTTATAGAGGTATCGAAAATGTTTGAAAGTGTGTACTCATATCGTCAAAAATGACCGCCATAATTAGGATGAAATATCTGGATGATAGTTAATAGCCATTGTAATACTCCCCATGCATTAGAGACTAGACTGATAGCAGCCTGTGGCGAAAGGGGCTGGCCTCTTGCCCATTTTCTAGCTTCTGAAACGAACGTTGTTTTCTGATTAGCTCATGGGAGAGCCGGCACTTGATAAACGCTTGCTATTCACACACACACACACACACACTGCATTTTTATACACTTGCCTCCTTTTTGTGGCTGATTTTCACTGTTCCTCCTTTCTATTTTCGGAGCTATCTAATCATGTCAGCTAATATCATATCGAGGTATATACGCATGTAGTTAGTTATCTGTTTATCTGAAAATCACTTCTTTCTCTCCCTTACCATGATCACAGATACTGTAATTTCAAATTGATTACATTGTATTATAGGAACATTGTCTTTTATTTTTTGTCAGACACATAACTTTTCGTATCCGGAAGAAGCGGGAAACTCTTCAGTGCTTACACGATCTTTCTTTCCTTTTCTTAATGTCATAACTCAAAAATTGCTATTTTTAGGGGAATGCAATTTAAAGTTTAAAACTCTCTAATACTTTATCCATGGATAAGAAGATAATTTTTTACCTGATATTTATATAAAACAACTCTTCCTTTAAGGAATAATAAATGTTCTAAGGCTTAACAAATTATTGTATTATTACTACATTGGCTTTTTGTAGTCTTTCCGATTTGTGACATTGTTCTCAGCAATCTGTAGGTGTTTAGATGAAGCATGTCAAAATGTGACAGTATTACAACAAAAAAACGAAAATACAAATGGAATTTATTCATTTTCATGTTATGACACTAATAGAACAGAACAAGAAATTAATATACTGAAACATAATTTCAAATACTGAATTTTTAACAGAAAAAAATTTATAATCACCTGCCTGATTTTAACTCAAGAGAAGTTATGAAACTTTTAAAAAACCAAGAGAAAGAAATCTTTTAAAATATTAGAAACCTTTTTTATCAAAAAAGGAAAGAAAAGTAAACTTATGTACTTAAAAGAAAAAATTAATTCATTTGTTTGACACAATGCAGAACAAGAAATTAAACTGAAACATAATTTCAAATATCTTTTTTACATAAAAAAATGTATAATCTGCAAATAAAAGAGAAAGAAATTTTTAAAATAATAGAACAAAAAAAAAAAAAAAAGTAAACTTCATCTAAAACCTTTTAGCTTTTAACCAGTTAAATCAATTTATATACTTCTAAATGCAAAAGTTATTTCATACAATATAGCTGTCACTGACAAATTGAAAAGGTTCTTATAAAACACATGATGTGGTTTTGGAATGAGGTTCTTCTCACATAGATCAACTAGGTCGTTTTTCTTTTGGCTTGCTATTCATGGCTTTTCATTAAAATAGGTACCAGTTTTATGTTTCCCTCACAATTCTTATCTTTGACAAATTTGTTTCCCTGTTAATCTTCAGAATATGAATACTTATAGAAAACTGAAGTTGGTGAGTCCTTTTCAGACTTTGACTGAGCAAGTTTGAGCCCTTTCATGTTCATAGGACCAATTTCATTTGCTAACATTTTGATGTTATAGAAGTCTTCATAACAGAGTTCCTTGACATTGAAAGGATCCCCTTTCTTCTTGGCAGTTCGAATAGCAGTTATAAAAGATTCTGGAACATAAATTGGTCCACTTCTGAGGAGTCGTTTGACTTGTCTCTCAATCAAGGAATGAGCAGAATCTCCCTCATTCTGTGTGTGTCCTTTAATAAGATACTTGTGTGTAATTGAATTTATATCCAACTTATCTACTGCATATAAGTAAAGAGCAAGCATGAACTTATTTTTTTGCTGGCCAGCACAATTATCTGAATAGAAGATGATGTCACTTTTACCTGTTTTGCACACTTCCTTTATGTAATCCAACACACATGTACCTAATTCACTGACTCCACGATGACCGTTTGCCTCATCCCAAACATAACAGTTACATGAATTTGATTTTAGATTGTAAATAGTGACATTCAAAACGTTAAATTTTGATCTGTAGTAAAACACATCAACATCTTTTGGGTAACTGCGTTACTGCTTGTAAATCATACACAGCCACAACAGAATCCGCTGATGTCTTACCAGTTGCTTTCTCAGACCTTGATAACTCCTTTTCCAATAGGTGTCTGTCATAACTTTCTTTTAAATCAGACTTTTCACTTTCTTCAGCGTTGTCGAAAGCTGTGCAAATATCACACTGATCCATTTTAGGAATGAAAAAAGATATGTTATATTCTTGTTTAAATATTCTATAGAAAAAGAGTATAGTTTCCAAATGGCAGTTTTTCTTCTTTGCATTTAGCTACATAGTCATTGTGGATATCAGCAATTGTTTTGCTCCCATCAATGTATGTCCTTGAAGATTTTGCTCTTGTGTAACGACTTTCTATTCTTGGAATAGAGTCAATATGCTCCTTGATTTTAACTTGAATGCTTTCATCGACTGCGGCATCTTTACCATGCTTTCCTGTAAGATCAGATTCAATAAGAACACCGGCAACTTTATTTTTTTTCTCCAAAGCTGTTCGGGTAGGGCGATCATTTATGTCTAACGTGTTCTTGAAGAACAGCTTGCACACTCTAATTTCTTTATCGTCAGTGTAAAAATAAAACGTATTATTAAGTCTTCTTTGTGGTCGATTGCCTCCTATTCGAATATATCTGTAGGGTGGTTCAACAACTTTCATAGAATTTGCAATGAATTGTCTTTGTTTTGTTATATCGCCCAAATCCCAATGTGAATGAATGTATTGTTTCTCTCTTCTTCAGTAATGTTCTGAGAATATTTTAATCTGCATTTTTCGCCACAAGGTGGTTTCATTTTTCTTGCTGCCGTAACATGGTTTCCTTTTGTGTGCTTTTCATACATCTTACCTGCATTCCTCAGCTGTTTCTGAACATTTCTTTTCCATTTTTCTGGGCATTTCTTGCTTTTGATACCTTTCTTTGCAGGACTGACTAATATTGGTGCATCAGGAATACTGGATTCTAACACAGGTGGAACCAGAATATCGCTATCTCTCGAACAATCTTGATTAGGTCTCTGAAGTCGATCATCTTTACTAACCTTACCATCACCATCAGTATCTTCATCATAATTTGGTACATAGCTTTTGTCAGTGACAGAATCATCTGAATCTAAATCCTGTGAGGAATCGCTATCTGATGAGGAATTGCTGGTTGATTGCTGCACGATGATGAAGATTGTATTACTTGTGCCTCTTCACATTGGGTGACATTTGAGGTTTCTCATAAAAAAAATGAGGGCTTTATTTTACAAAAGCTATTTTTTTAACTCGAAAATGTGTAACTTTGCTTTTAAGAAAATACTGACACAACCAATGTACTTTTTGGAGGTCAAAAATAAAAGATGAGGTGAAAAATGCCTACGATGTCTAAAATGTCACGTGTATACAAAAAGGATAATATACAGTTGTGTGGGAGTACATACATACATACATACATAATAGACACATACATATCCAAAAAGACAATAATCATTGGGATGTAATATCTTTTTTCTTAACATCAAAACAGAAACCACAGTTATTAACACTCAAACACAAAATAACTTATATAGGCCTATTTAAAAGCAAACAAAAATATCCGCAAAAAAATCATTTCTATAACACAGATGAAAATTTCCTAATTAAATGTTCATAGAGTTGAAGGGGGAAAGTATTATGAGAAAATGAAGCACGAGCAAAAAAGAGAAAAAAATAAATAAAAAAATAAATACGGGTAACAGTTTGCAAATTAGTCACTGTAAGTCTGTAGAGCCTCTACAGTTATTCCATAGCAAATTATGCAATAGAGCATCACTTAATTTTATTATTTAATTTTATTTTTAAATATTTAGTTGAAAATTTTTTTATAAGTAAAAATAAAATCTTTTACCTTTTTTTTTTTGCATTTTTATCCCTTTCTTGATAAGTCTGTATGTTCTTTTGTTTAAGCAATGCCAAGTTAACTAATTTCTTCCCTCGCTATTCATATCAACCTGTAAAACGTGGTTAGAAAACTTTGATGTGATAATGTATGTGCATTAATAGGTATGATCTGTGAAAAGGACGACATATGCCAAAATAAGATTCAAAGAAACATACAATACAAAAATATTTAACTTCAAAAGAATCATATTTTGATTTAGCTGACTCTTCCTTATTTGGAATGGCATAATGGTTGGTTGTAATAATGACATAACACAAAATAACATTTTTATGTTCCCTTATCTTTGCTGCAAGAATGTCACAATTTGAATAATCTTCACAAGAAATTATTTATCTTATGCATGAAGACAGTATTAAATCAAAACAATGCTTTATTGCTACAAATTAAATGCTCAACAAGAAAACTTACTTTCTCTTGAAAATTGACAGTATGAGAAATAGGTCAGTCTTCATGAAACATAACTGATGCTTCGTTGAAAACGTCCAGAGAGTAACTGGTTTATGCGCTATGGTAATAGTGGCATTTCATGCCCTCTAGCAGTTAGTATTACAGATAGAGATAGGAAATTTTTACCACAAATTGAGCAAAGGACAGGCTATCTGCTGGTATCAATAACTCAAAAACCCCATTTTTGGAGTTGTGTCACTCTTCTGGCAAAGGAGCGATATGTGTGTGTGTGTATTAATTTCCTTAGCTGTCTTTCTCTGTGTGTACCTCCCCCTCCCCTCTCCCTTCTCTCCCCCCTCCCTCTCCCGGACTTGAAATGAGAGGATTGTCTTTAACAATCTTAACCAGACGACGTTTACAATGAGTTGGAGTAAAATTGTAAGTTCTTTTTTTATGTGATTTGCTTTACGTCGGGTATTTGTATAGGAACTTGTTATTTGTATTAATCCTAACTAAGGCCTATCGTTCCATGACTAAATTATATCTTGGTTTTATCTTCCGAAGTTTGTCTAGCTAAGATATTGCGAAGGGGGGGGGTGGAGTTACTACGCCAATGAAGTAGACCCAAGAAGTGGCTTTGAGGCAGAACGACCGGTCACACAAACGATAACAACAAAGAGGCTCCCAAGATGTCGGACAAATCCCGTTAGCACGAAATTCAAAACAACCTGCCCTGATTTCGAACCGATCTTTTCTCAGATCAGTTACACAAAGCGCTCGAATTCTTCTCACAACGAACTAAGCAAATGCAGGCATCCAGATTTACTCTAAATATACCAAAACGAAATTACCATACAACGCTTGTTTCTTTTGTTAACGTCTTTCAAAGAAACGGCGAAAAGTTAACTGCCGCTTTATTACAGATCAGGCAAGACAATGAAATGGGCCGACTGTGGTTTGGATGGGACCAATTTGACGTTACTGAAAAATATATTTTAAACAATAAAATTAAGTATGAACGATCGTTTGCAATTTCGATGACAAAACATTTGATATGATTCAATATGGACACAGTCTTGATGCCGATCGGGAATGAAGAACGCGTGTTACTACTTTTTGAAATTCAATAAACCATAAAGTAAAAATGATTAAAATGGTACGTGAGGCGTTTTTCTCCGACTCGTTATCGTGCACGAAGAAAATAACTCGTTTAAAAAAAACAATATCATGCATTAATCCTTGGCGCCGGAAAAAAGCAGAATCCTAACGCCGACACGGTAACTCAGTCTACAACCTTCCCTGGAATGTACACACTGACTACAGTATATCCAAACACGGCAAAATCTGCATCTTAAGATTTTATAAATTGTGAATTATGCTCTCTCAATACACACTTTCCTACCTACGCTAATTCTTAATGCCTGGTATTCTAACTATTCTTATTATGATTATTATGCCTTGTGCTGCTGGAGTGTTTTTGGAAGAGTAAAATTAAATGAGATATCTGACTTTTCTCTGGAATTAATTGTAATTAATTTTCTTTTCTCCAGATTCCAGCTGGAAAATTTACTTAGATCCAGCGCAAGGTCGTCCCCTGTTACGGGACTTGGCTGATGAGTTTATTACTTGATTTACGTGATTTTTATAAGGGCCTGGGTGGCAAGGACACACTGTAACCTGTCATGAAGGTGGTTTAACCTCAAAGACAGTCGTGAACACCTGCAAGGTCGAGCCGAGGAGCCATTCTCGGCACAAAAAATATTCAGTGAATAAGGAATTTACTTAACCCTTCGTTCATATGGTATTAACAAAAATTACAACGGCTCTTCCGAGCAATGGATTGAGACACAAAGCTGCATAAAGATTTTGAATTAAATTGTTCAACCTTCCCTAATTCCAAGTTAATTCACTGGAATGGTTGATGTTTCTAAACAATATAAATCATGCCTAATCTAGACTTCATAAAAGCAAGTCGCTTTGTAACCTAATAATTACGGTGGCCAGTGAAGGAGGCCAACGAAACTGAAATACAGAAAAAAAAGGTGGTGTTGCGTGGTTTTGAAGTTGAAAACACAGACTTTAACTTGGACGACCCTAGTTGTTGCACATGTGGTCGGACGATCGGAAGTTCTGGGATAATTCGCCACTTCTGGTAATATAGACCTCAGAGACAAAGGGAGAAAGTGTTGTCTTGCATGGAAAGCTGATGTGCTCTCCCGTCAATAGTTAAACTCTCTACTGCCGTTGGGGCGCCGATATCAGGATGCCCCATGCCCTCAGGGTCTGAAATCTTGTCAAAACATCTGTCGGACAGAACTCGAAAAAAAAAAAAAGAAACTTAAGGCCACCTATCATACTGGTTGATTATGGAAATTTTTGCCTAGGGTGTAAATCCTAATGCTACCTATCCTGGCTACGAATGAACGTTAAAGTTTGAATCATTCTACACGAACCTGTGGGACAAAGAATTTCCCCTGTCTTGGTCAGTCTGATGATTCACGACAGAGCCGTCGTGCTGGAAGGACGTTTCGCTGATTGGGACTGGGTCTTCACAATTCAGCGTCTATCTTTCAAACACTATGAAGTCTAGCAGATATGAAGATGACAAATGGAAATTCTGGAAACCAGGATATAATTATGGATTTAAAGTTATCTAATCTCAAGTGACGATAGCGTTCAACTACAACAGAGGTCAAAGGGAGGGTCTGCTCAGAGGAAAGTTCTTGCAGGGCAGTTTCACTGTGCAATTGGATAAAAACAAGAAAGTTGAGAGTGCTGCTGCTATTCCTCCTAGTGGTTCTAATGAGCTTGAAAATACCAGTGGCTGGTGGTCTAGCCAAAGAATGATTTTGACTTTCAGGACAAGATTCGGTGGGCGAACTAGACTGTCTAAAGTTCATAGAGATTTTGAAGTGCTCTTCAAGGAAGGTAGAAATGTATCATATATTGCTGTGAAGGATGATGTTGCTTGATAAATTTTAGCCAGAACAGCGCTTTGACAATGTAGTTATGGAGAACCATCTGGAGGGGGAGCATTGGCGAACGCACTAAAATAATTTTGTTTGGTTATCCTACTTATCTTGATCCTGAAGACATATTGGTGGATGAGAGATTTATATGGGTAAGACGACGTGAGGTCAAAATTTATGGAGAAATTGTGCCTAAACCGCAGCTGATTGCTCTAATGAAGGCCCTGCTCTGAAAAAGTATTTGTATCTTGCTCTGGTTATAGACGTGTAGCTGTTTATAAAGAAACCCCTGTGATATGCTATAAATGTTGTAGATGGGGACATATGGCCTGGAAGTGTCTTAATGAACAGAAGTGTCGGTTTTGTGGGAAGAAGCACGAGTCAAAAGTATGCGGAGACAAGATTAAAGCCAAGGAGAACATTACTCCACGTTGCTGCTTTTGATGGTGGTGGTCATAATGCCAGTGCTGAGAATATGCCCGAAAAGGCCCAAAGTTGACTTTTCTCGACCTGGATGCATCTGGGAATAACAAGGCAATTGCTGAATCATCTTCCTGCAGTACCATAACATAATGAAAACGTCTGGACCCGAAAAACGTAAAGAAAACGACTGTCTTTGAAACTATGGGTGATGAAGGTATGGTTAATAGAGTTGACTAGAAGTAATTTTATACTAGAGTTGGCCCGTGAAATTGATGAATTAAAAAATGTTGTGTTGGATATTAAAACAGTGCTTGTTGCAAGTTTAGCTCCGCCTGTAATGAACCTTGTTCTTCAAGTCAAGTCTGCACCAATATTAAAAAGACAACCCAATGGACTGGAGCTTTAGCCGTCCTGACAATATGCCCAATCTGTTACTCATGTTCTCGATTCTGTTGTTCAGTATATGATGAATCCAAAGTATAATCTCAAAACTAATGTTTTTGTTCAATTAAAAATTGAGGGGCAAAATGTCTTGTAATGGCTCATAATCTGGAATATCATATCATGGAATGTTAATGGATTACGGGCGACGGCGAAGATTTACTGATTTACATTAGCACATATTATGTCTCATAATATAGATATTTTGGCTTTGCAAGAGGTTGGCGTTAATGGTATGTCATTGTTGCGGCCCCCAAATCCTTTGAATTGCCAGCTGTTATTTCTAATAATTGTCAGGAGGTCTGACCACTTATGGAGATAAAGAGCCTATTCCAGCTGTTTTCCACTGGCGGCCTTCAAAGTAAATGGTCAGAGTGTTTGTGTGTTAAAATTACTGGATGCTGAACTTTATGTAGTTAAAAGCTCCTGTTCACCAAATCATCTGCCATAGACGATTTTCCTGATGTAAAACCTGAGGATGTTTTACCCTGGGTGATCTTAATGCAAGGCATTTGTAATCTTGGTAGTACTGGTTTTGAGAATCATAATGGAAATGTCCTGAACAGTTTTCTAGAGGGTGCTGAAAATGTAACAGTGGTAGGCAATGGGAGCCGGGGACCTTAATCTGCTGTGGTTTGACTCTGGTATCATTTTTAATTGTCCGGTGTTCATGCAGAGTTATCTAATAAGGCTGGCTGAGCTGACCATTTTGCTGGGTATTGAACTTGATATTGAAAAATTTCTTTTGTTGATAACAGAAAAGGTGTTTGCTACGTCAAGAAAAAGCGTCAAGATTTCATTGACAAAGTTAGACAGTGGTATGATCTGAGTTGCAAGAAACTCAAAATGACAGATGAGAATAGGTTTCTTGATGATATCTCCTGCGCTTGTTTGTTGATTCAATCTGAGTAAACGAAGAGGAGATCTAAAACCATGCCCCTAAACCTGCTTATTATAATGATAAAATTGGCGTGGAAAAGTTGGAATAAATGACTAAGAAAATGGCCCAGGTCATGGGTAAGGATCCTACCAATGTTAAACTTAAGGAAACTGTATGACTGAGGCATGTGTTTCTACGGAGGCTAAACAAGATGTTAGAAAAGATTATTTTAAGGGTTTTATGAGGATATTAGGCTACTGTTTAGGCCTGTATGGCAAAATCCGTAAATAAGGTTCTAAAAGAAAAATTATTGCTCATCCAGATCACAAATCGAAAGGTTCCCCTGAACTCGCGGCAAGTGGTCCGGTGATGCGGCCGAGCTTTGTTGCCCTCTTCCTAGTAATCTTCAAGGTTGGTGTGGAAACTTAGGGAAGAGGCAAAGTATCGTAAATTGTCAGGCGAGACTGTGATGATGATTTCTGTAAACCTTTTTACTAGGAATAAAATGTTGAAGGCTGTTAAAAGGGGAAATCCACGTCCATGGTAGAGATGACCCCTTACTGGGTGATATTATCAATTGTCTCATATCTATGGAGGATAGTCCGCTATTGATCTGGTTTAACTTGTCATATATAAATCAGAAGGCTCAAGCGCTGGTTAAAATTGCCTTTGTTTTCCAGTACCTAAGAGCGTTTTGGTGAAATCCTGGGCCAAGACTGACCTCTTGTTTATCTAAAACAATGCTAATGGCAGCGCTGGTACTTAACAGATTACTGTATAAGTTGATGGGCTTTTGTAATAATTTGTGCTGGCTTTATTAAAAATAAAGGCAGCTTATTGCATTATTAAATGTCGCCGTGCCTCCGAAAATAATGGATTATTTTTGGACCTAAGGTCGAAACAATAAACAATAATATGTTATATTGAACGTGTACAAATTACAATACAAAACATAAGATTATTAAAATGGATATCTTGATTATTTAACTGAATGAAGAAACATGTGATACACAATGAGTGACATTCGATAAATTTTTTAAAGTAAAAACACCAAAATGTGGTGTTTTGGACCTGTGCTATTTAATATTTTGATGGACAGGATTGAGCTTACTAAAATCCTGGAAATCACTCAAGTAATAATTTATGCTGATGACATTAATTAATGGCGAAACAAACACATATTATGGTGATGTGGTGACTTTACAGTTTCTTTTGTTAACGTCTTTCTCGGGCCTGGTAACCGTCCGCTTATGGAGGTAAAACACTGGCAGTCAAAATGACAATGGTTTGGATTTTTGGTTTAATGGGAAAATTTACGTTACTGAAAAATATATTTTATGGTAAAATTAAGGGCCGATGTTTATTATTTTTTCTAATGACTAAGTTTTGATATAATTCCGCTAAAACACACTGTAATGCCGATCGGGAAACCTATGAACGTGTTTACTACTTTGAAATACAATGAACCTATTTTGAGATTCTCTCTACCACTCGTTAGAAGTATAATAGATTATTTTCTCCGCTTCTGTTATCATTTTCAGACAGAGACTTAAAACGTTTAAAAAAAAATCAATATCATGCATTAATTTTAGGCTGGAAAAAAAGTCAGAATATTAACAATTATGCGCAACTCAGTCTACAACCTTCGCTGGAATGTACACACTTCAGTATACCAAACCATTGTTTCTGCAAAAATGCTCCATCTTAAGATTTTATAAATTGTGAATTATGCTGCTCTCAATTTGCTAAAGACTTTTCCTAAAAGCTACGCTAATTCTTAATTATATGCCTGGTATTCTAACTATTCTTATTATGATTATTATGCCTTGTGCTGTCTCCTTGTTTGGAAGATTAAAATTAAATGAGATATTGTTGATTTTCAAATTGGAATATTGGTTTGAAAAAGAATTTTCTTTTCTCCAGATTCTTTCTCTAAAAAATTTATTTAGATCCAATGCTATCCAGGTCGTCATTGTGACGTGTGCGACTTGAAAATGATGAGTTTATTATTGATTTACGTGATTTTTAATATGGGCCTGCCTGCCAGGACACAGAATAACCTGTCAATAAAAGTGATTACAAATTAACCTCAAAGACAGTCGTTAAACACTCAAGGTCGCCAGCCGAGGAGCTATTCTCGGCACAAAAAATATTTTTCAGTGAATAAAGTCAAAGTTTTTTGCCCTTCGTTCAAAAATATGGTATTAACAAAAAGTTTTAAAATCTTCCGAGCAATGGATTGAGACACAAAGCTGCATAAAGATTTTGACATTAAATTGTTCAACCTTCCACTAATTCCAAGTTATTCATGGAATGGTTGAATAACCTGCTAAACAATATAAATCATGCCTAATCTAGACTTCATAAATATCAATAAAATAAAATCAAAACTTTGTAATCTAATAATTGGGACTGGCGGTGAAGGAGGTTGATATTAGAAGTGGAAACTGAAATACAGAAAAAAAGGGGCTAGTAATTGACAAATTTTTGAACAAAACACAGACTTTAAGCTTGGACGACTAGTTGTTGCACATACAACGGACGATCGGAAGTTCTAAGGGATGTATGGGAGTTCGAAAAGATTCACTAGTAATATAGACTTGTAACAAAGGGAAAAATGGTTGTACAAGAAGGAATGCTGATTATCTTATCAAATGTTAAACTCTTCTGCTTGTCCTCGTTGGGGCGCCGATACAATCGATGCCCCCATTTGCCCTCAGTTCTGAAATCTTGTCAAAACATCCGTTAGAGAAAGAACAGAAAAAAAAAAAAAGATTTTAAGGCCACCTATCATAAGGTTGATTATCAAATTTTTTTCTTGTATTGTTAAATTTGATAATGCTACCTATCCTGGCTACAGTTTAATTTTTCGTTAAAGTTTGAATCATTCTACACATAACCTGCAGGACAAATATGTATATTTTATGTTATTGGTCAGTCTGATATTACTACAAATAAATCCATTTGATGAACAGCAGAAATAATAAAAAAAAAAAAAAAAAAAAAAATATATTATATATGATATTACTATATATATATGCATATATATATATATATATATATATATAAATAATATATATATATATATATATATATATATATATATATATATATATATGTATATATATATATATATTTTTAAATATTTCTGCTGTTCGCCCACGAACCACCCAAACAACACAGACCACAGATGGTGGAGAGGAGTATCTTCATATATTCATCGTGATGAACCTCAACCATTATATTATTAAGAAATGCTTGTGAAAAAGTTATATTTAGAATTTACTATGTAGGTATCATGCAAAATCATTATGATAATTAACATCAAGTTTAAAATGAGGAAATTGGAACTTATTTTTTTTTTTATTTTATGTTTTATAATGATTATATTAATAAGAAATAAAATTCAAAATATGCAATATGTACAATTCACCATGTTATTATAATGTAAAATTATTATTGTATTATGTTAATATTAGAAAAATTGTACCCTTACCTAAAAAAAATTGTGGATAAACCGCACTTGACATTACTCTTACTAATATTTCACTTTCTAAACTATTCCCTACCATGGTTAACTAGCTAACTGCCCTCACTCTTCTTTCACCCATCTTACCTATCAGCTAAAAAAAAAAAAAAAAGACAAGATTTCTGTTTCGAAATATTCCATGTACAAGTTTGCTAAAAGAGGTGATAGGGGACTGCCCATGCTACAGCCAAATTTTTTTTGGTAAAACTTACCATTGAAAGAGAACACGTTGTTAGTTACAGAGAGGTTAATAAGTTTGAGAGTTTTATCTATGCCAAGAGGAAAATGGTCTTCAAATGGTGTTCCAGGGAACACGACCGCCAGAATCGTCACCAAACGGGAGTTAATGAGGCCAAAAACCTGTAGGGAATTGTTTATTCTCCTCCTTCTTAGGAAACGGTCACCTGCATACCATTGAAGACTTAATGCCACACCTATATATGCTTTGTATATATACCCTTGTAACATTTCATCTGTCTATATTTTACCAGTGAACAGGGGTACAGAAGGAAGTGCCCGAAATATATGGTTGCAACGTTCAAATAGTGTTTTATGAGCCTTTTTATCTTCATATTATACTGTAGTATCACAGTAAAAGACATTCATTTTTGCCCATTATGGAACATCAAAGTTTACGTCAGTTTTTCGGCTACAACCCAGCTGTCAAGCACATCTTTAGACGGTACGAACGACTAGTTCACGGTTTACACAAAAGAAAGAATTAGAAAATTTTTCTACAAGAATGCCTACCAGAACAAGTTTCTCCCAAAATGTACGGCTTCATGTGTTGGACATCGGTTTTGGACCCATTTCCGGACTCCATCCGCACATTCTTCCAAGACAGAATAAACGCCACACACCAAGACATCTATGTGATAAGAAGAAAAATAAGTGAGCTAGCCACATCGCTTCGCCTTATGTGCAGGAATGATGGTATGTACCTCTATCTTTCGTATTTTGTGCTATCAGGTGCTGTTGAAAACAGTGAGACCCACTCCAGATATTTGCACAACAAATTAAAAAGACTGATTAGGAACAGTGTATGGAATAATCTTGGCCTACCCAATAATGTGCTGAACCTCTCTAACCTTCCCCTCACTGCAGAAGAACAGACGGTTTTAAATCTTGGGGTATCATTCGCTCTAAAACCAGGTCCCGAGAGTAATCTTAATTTCTTAATTGCTTTTGATAAACATTTTGCAAAAAAGCATCTATGACAAAAAAGATGCTTGCCTCAAAGACATCTTGTTGAATGCCTTGGAAAAAAAAAAAAAAAAACTCGCTCCCGAAAAGATTCCAAAATGCGTTGGTTAGTTTAAGAAGAAGGGGGGATATTATAATCACAAAATCTGACAAAGACGGGAAAATAGTTCTTTTAGATAAGGAGACATACATCAATAAAGTTCAAGAACTTCTAAACGATGTGGAGACCTAAGATAAATTAAGAAAAGATCCCACAACAAATATTGCCACCCAATTTAATAAATCAGTCAGCACCATAGGGGGCAATAAGAAGAACATAGAATTACTAGAGACCTTCAAGATAATCAACCCCTCCTCCCCTATTTCTACGGCCTCCCGAAAACACATAAAGATGGGATTCCTTTACGTCCCATAATATCTAGCAGGGGCTCCTTCATGTGTAAATTATCAAAATGGCTTGCAGACCTGTTATCACCCTTTCTTGGAACCTTCTCATCCTCCCACGTCAAACATGCAGAGGATTTTATACTAAAATTTAATAGTTTAAACATCCCCTCAAATAACATCAAATTGCTCAGCCTCAACGTCGAGTCATTATTTACTAAAGTCCCGATAGCTGACATGCTGTCTTTCTTAAAGAGGAAGTTACAACCATATGAAGACCATTTTCCTCTTGGCAAATTTATCAACCTCTGTGCAACTAACATGTTCTCTTTCAATGGTAATTTTTACAAACAAAAATTTGGCTGTAGCATGGGCAGTTCCCTATCACCTCTTTTAGCAAACTTGTACCTGGAATATTTCGAAACAGAAATTTTGTTATCTATCAAACCCCGTAACATGATCTGGCTTAGATACATAGATGATATTTGTACTTTCAGGGACAATAGCAGGGAGACTTTGATGAATTTTTTTAATAGGCTAAATTCGCTAGTTCCGACCATAAAATTCAAAACGGAATGGAAAAAGGACGGAAAACTGCCGTTCCTAGATGTACTGATCATAAGAGAACAGAACAGATATGCATTTACAGTATATAGAAAACCCACTTTCGCTGTTTCCTACATTCATTTCTTAAGCTACCATGACGTCTCCGTAAAGATCATGGTTGGGTGCAACTTATTCCTCAGAGGACTTTGGATAGTTCAAATGGGTACCTAGATAAAAGATTCAACATGATCCGCCAACACCTAAAGCAACTGCTCTATCCACCACACATTATCGAGAGGGCTATTAACAAAGCGAATAAAATATACTATAGAGGTCCCACGCACAACAGACAAATAGATTTTAACAACAAAATAAAGCTTCCATACGACGAAAACATCCATAAAGCCACCGAACAACACAGATCTAACAATCGTTTTATTTTCCATTATCCCAAATCCATCCGGAGCTCGCTCATTAACGTATACTTAATTAACAAAGGGGAAGAAGCCGGAGTTTACAAGATACCGTGCAGCAATTGTAATGACATTTACGTGGGGGAGACAGGTAGATTGCTCTCGCAAAGGATAACAGAGCACAAAAGATCGGTACGTTATGCTTCCGAGAGTTCGGGGATTTTCCTATACATCAGAGATACAGGCCATTCCATAAACTGGAGTGGGGCGGAGCTGGTTTTCAAAAGTGGCTGTCCGTACAAAAGAAAGACGTTGGAATCTGCTATAATCAGTCAAACCAACAATATGAACTTGTCAGGAGGACATTGGAAATCGGACAACATCGATGTTTTAATCCTCAGACCGTTTCTGAAGAAGGTGTTCCAGGGAACACGACCAACAGAAATCGTCGCCAAACGGGAGTTAATGAGGCCAAAAACCAGTAGGGAATTATTTATTCTCCTCCTACTTAGGAAACGGTCACCTGCATACCATCGGAGACTTAATATATACCCTTGTAACATTTCATTTGTCCATATTTTACCAGTGAACAGGGGCACAGAAGGAAGTGCCTGAAATATATGGATGCAATGCTCAAATAGTGTTATATATGGCGTTTTATCTTCATATATATATATATATATATATATATATATATATATATATATATATATATATATATATACATATATATATATATATATATATATATATATATATATATATATATATATATATATATATATATATATATATATATATATATATATATATATATATCTATATATATATATATATATATATATATATATATATATATATATATATATATATATATATATATATATATATATATATATATATATATATATATATATATATATATATATATATATATATATATATATATATATATATATATATATATATATATATATATATATATATATATATATATATATACTATATATATATATATATATATATATATATATATATATATATATATATATATATATATATATATATATATATATATATATATATACATATATATATATATATATATATATATATATATATATATATATATATATATATATATATATATATATATATATATATATATATATATATATATATATATATATATATATATATACATATATATATATATATATACATATATATATATATATATATATATATATATATATATATATATATATATATATATATATATATATATATATATATATATTAACCATAAATTATTGCCAAATGTTTTTCTATTACTAATGATCCGTTGATCTCAAAACTAGTAATTACATAGGACGAGATATGTTTTCTATTCATAATTATTATTTTATTATTATATGGCTTTCTTGTAAATTGAAAATGAATAGTTCATATTACAGCATTTTTCTTCAAATGTTTAAATTTCAAATAGCATGCAATAAAAATAGTCTAAGTGCATGTTGCGGCTCTCTTACTTATTCTCCTTATCTCATTTTCGTAAAAAAAAAATCCGAAGCGAGCTACATGACAATATGAAGTTTTATTCACTATATCAACAGTCTAATGAAATGATTACAGTACGTAAGTGCTTGCATAGTTAAGTATTAATCTACAAAGTACCATAAGTGAACTTTAGGAAATCCCTAACCGAACAGCGAGAAAGAGAACCTATTTGTTTGGTGCCAGACATCTTACAAAAAAAAAAAAAAAAAAAATCCTAGGATACCGAGAACATAGCGTCTTATCCTGATGTATTACTGCGACAAAGTGGTTAAAGGACTTTACAGAATGACATCAACATTGCAACACAAGTTGGATGGCCTACTCCAGTGATGAACGATTTTTTTCTTCTATGAAGACAGTGTGGTCTGCCATCTCTCCCTCTGTTAACGGCGTTGGAATGTTGACGATATGGACACATTTGTTCGCTTTATGGCGAAGTGGATTTGTTGCAAACTAATGTATCTATGTATATATATATATATATATATATATATATATATATATATATATATATATATATATATATATATATATATATATATATATATATATATATATATATATATAAGTGAATGTTTGTATATTAGTTGGGCTCCTATAGAAAGCCAAACCACTTGAAAGACGCAGACAAAATTTTGCGCTCAGCCTCTATGTCACTCCAGAAAGGTTTTTAACTCAAAATCAAACCCCTACCCTGTGACAGACATAAAAACACAGACAACACAAATGAAATTTTCGTTTTTACGTCACCTTCACCTTCAGTGTTACTGGCTTAATTCTCATTTTTCTCCTGACGGTCCGCCTATTATTCCATGCCCTGTCAGACATATGGTTAATCTACAACAATAAATTCAAATCCCCTATAACACAAAATTTTTGATAAGAAATTTTCACTACCAGTGTAAACCTAACCGTTATTATTTTCTAATATAAATCTTATTATTCTTTAAACGTAGTGTTACAAATTCTTAAATTTAATATAAAAGTTTCAGGAAAAAAATATCTTATAACTCATTCAGAAGCTTCAAATATCTCGCCCACGTAAGTCTCTCTCTCTCTCTCTCTCTCTCTCTCCCCGTTGTTTCTCTGTCTTTCCTACGTCTATATTGAAAGAGATGTCTTAAGTTGTGGAGATGATGCCTTCATAAGCCCCTCGTCACCGTTTAAATTAATAACAGTTAGATTGATAACAGCAACAGTAAGGCCTAATATCTCCTCTCTCTCTCTCTCTCTCTCTCTCTCTCTCTCTCTCTCTCTCTCTCTCTCTCTCTCTCTCTCCCAACACACTCATTAACTATCACAGAATTCAGCACCCTTAGGCAGTGAATTCACCATCACATTGTGACACCTGACAACTGCGACAACCCATCAATTTGTACCTTTTGCTGACGTAATCATATACTGTAAATTGATTGCTTATTCTTTTATATTAGAATTATATAAATTCATTTCTATCTTCCATCAGCGTGTATTTATTCAAAGCAATAAATGACCGATTGTCTTACATTCCTCCACGAAGGGAATGATTTTGTTTGATACATTATTATGTCATCACCAAAGGTACGATTTACCGGGTTTATGGATGCCGTACGGACATGCATAGCAGTCATTTTTTTCAACCGATCTACGCATGCACGATTAGGGAAGAAGTTCTTATGTCTCGTCTTCTCTTTCTCTCTCTCTCATTTTCAGACAGATCAGAATCTAACATTATGATTTCATAGCAATAACGGAAAAACAACCGCAACTGATGAAATATATGTCAGTAGGTGTGACTATTCCCGGCGCCCTTTCCATCAAAAACTCAAACTGGCAACCGTTTCATGAAGAAAAATCGCGAATAATTTACAATTTTAAAACATTTTGTTATGCCAAATCTATTATAAAATATTTTATATTAAATTTAAGACTTTTTACCGATACATTTATAAAATAATACGGTTTATATCTAAAAATAATAACGGTTTTACATTCGTAGTTGATATATGGGAACTATTCCTTTCATGCAGCGGTGGGAAGGACACTGGAACTTCATCGGGTTCCTCTAGTTTTATGCCCTGTAGGTTTTCAATGCTGATTTTATTGACATAATGAACAATTCTATATTAATAATTAACAATTCTATATTAATAATTCTCATAAATTATGATCAAAATTCACGTAAATTCTGATAAAAAATTTATGTTTTTAGGGACTTGGATTTATTGTTGTAGGTTAACCATACGCCTGACAGCGTAAATAGGCGGAGCGTCAGGTAAAAAATTAAAATTAACCAGTAACACTGAAGGAAAAGGTGACGTAAAAACGAAAATTTCATTTGTTTTGTCTGTGTTTGTATGTCTGTCACGGGGTAGGGCTTTGGTTTTGAGTTAAAAACCTTCCTGGAGTGACAAAGAGGCTGTGTGCAAAATCTTATCTGGTTCTGTAAAGCCGTTCGGATTTCTATAGAAACATTCTCTTACACACACACACACACACACACACACACACACACACACATATACATATATATATATATATATATATATATATATATATATATATATATATATATATATATATATATATATATATATATATATATATATATATAATTATGGTTGAACATCAGTGCATATGCATCACTATTAATTTTCTGGTATAAGTTTTCGACTTTATTTAGCTTTTCTTGGTTTTATTGTCTGCTACCGTTTGGTTAAAAGCCATTCTTATTTATTACTTCAATTTCCATTATCCTCTTTTACCGTTACTTCATTTTCATTCGTGGTTCTTCGTACAGTAATATTTCTGTGTTATATATTTTGTTTTTCACTGTTGTTTTCTCCCTAAAATTTGGGTATTTGAAAAGCACCAGACTTTTAATTGTCACTTGGTTATTTACCGACTCACAATAAGTACTTATTTCGGTGTCAAGCTCACCATCCTCTGGTCAGGGTACAACTGATTCTAAATACTGAGTACAATGGCATTTGTTGTAACATGCAGTTAGAAAGTGCTACAGTGACGTCATATAAATTTTACCCAAATAAAAGACTAATCAACCAGCTTGCTTGTTCCTGACTGGCTATTGTGCTTTTCGAGTAAGCCATATATATATCCTGTCTTCCAGGTCTTCGTAAATCCCTTCTCGCTACCTATGATCCAACCTCCGCATCCAACTCCCTTTGCCTCCTGAGTGATGGGAGTACGTACAGTGATGCCGTCTGCGATCATCAGTTTACGGTTGGTATTTTCTTGTGCGATTATTGTTGTTGCTGGCTTTAGTTTGTCTCTCATGCAGCTCGGTGTAATGCTGAAAAATTCCACTCTGATTTCTGTGATACTGAGCAGGGCAGGAAGAAGACTGCCAATCGTTTCTCGTGCTTCTTTACTCCAATATTTCGGGAGTCCGTTCCCATCATCAGGGCTACATAAACACACAAAGATAAAATCAAGAAATTGTTCAGAGTAAAAACTTACTCTTATAGCTTTATATTAATGAAATATTTAGTTACTTGATTTGCCAATCAACTCTTCAGCTAATTGTAAAATGAAAACTTAACAGAAAACAATGCTGGGAAATAATATATATATTGAAAAATATACACTATATACAGGATTATTGTTAGAGGTGTGGCCGGAAACTGCATTCATCACCTATGACAATCTGCTGAAAATTACATTTACTTCGCTTGCTTTTGACCCTTTGCTTTATATTAATCGCTTTTGACAGTTTGCCGGAAATCACAGTTTTATTTCTCGCCTATGACAGTTTGCTGAAAATTACATTTATGTCATAATTTCAGCATATATTTTACTCATTCATCAATAAAACCTATTAAATCATCACTCTTCTTGTATATCTTAATTTCGAAATCTTTTAAACACTTCCTTAATTTTTGTAAATTTTTGCCAATTGGCTGGCCAACTGCATGAAAGGACATTTTTAGTCAGTAATAATAACACTCAACTTTCAGGTTTTACAGGACATTTTTAGCCCGTAATAATAACACCCAGTTTTCTTGATAGGTACTTTATACCTTAATAGGATCTCACTAGATGGACATATCCAGCTGCTTTAGTCAAAACCACCCAACTAACAAGCTTGTACAAAGTATTTAAGAAACTGAAATTAAAATCACTCGGTGAAATTCAATTCAAAGTTACCTGGTAGTCCTTGAAATAAATCTTTTGACTAACCTACGCCTCAGAGGTGATTTTGAGCAAATCTGGCTGATTTTTAGTGGAAAATAATAATAATAATAATGTTATGTGAATACGGATGCATTTTCACTATAATAATAATAATAATAATAATAATAATAATAATAATAATAATAATAATAATAATAATAATAATAATAATAATAAGTGAAAAGCACAATTGAAAAACACAATTGAAATCTTGAAAAGTCCTTAAATGATATTCAAATCAGGTTTGAATCTTTATTGATTATCTTATGGCCAAAATGTAGCTAAGCTATGATTTCTTCGTTGCTTTGTCAAATGCCTAGTACATTACGCTTTGTAATTACTTTAATATTCGATATATCCTGTTAACTGATCTGACACTTAGTTTCATGTGGTATCATCCCAGTAAGTCCGGTAGGTTATTTATAAGTTCGTGATAAATACGTAAAAAAAAAGACACTCAGTTAAATAAATTAAAATTAATAAATACCAAACACATATATTTCGAGTCCTTGACAATTTAGTAACATGTTTTGGTGTTTAACTTCTTGACATTCTTTATTTTTGTACTGTAAGAATCCTTAGATACAGAAATAAATTATTTGAACACATATACTTATTATAAAAAATAAAGTTACCACCTTATGATAAATTACTTACGTTGAATATTTTTCTCACTTTTTGTCTCTCAAGCCCCATCTTTGTCCTCAGCCTCTGTGCGAAGACATATTACGCTTGGTTTTTATCGTAGTGTTGTTAATATATTGATAAGATAAGAAAATAAGAAAAGAAAAATAAAAACACTGCGGCCACTCTTATCTGCCTCTTGAGCATTCCTTGGTTAAATGACTCAAATATCGTAAAAAAAAAAAAAAGGAAAATATTGTGTATCATAGAAACTATATTTGCCCCCGCTAAATTAACAGGGATTTGGGAAGATGAACTTCCCCTTAAAACAGAAGTGAATAATATAAATGAAATGGTAATAATTACTTAATCCTCTCTTGTCTCTCTAAGATGTGATCTGACAAGACATTTTGGCACCAAGAAGAGTTTTCAGAATAACGAATGTTTCTAGATAATAAGAAGAAGAACCTTTCGTCGTATGACTTTCATTTTTTTAGCACGTCTCTCGACCTTTTATCAAGATCAAGTAACTGAAATATGTTGTAGCTTCAAACAAAATTAACTCTAATAGAAGAAAATTACAAGACGATGAACGGTGCATAACTGCCGTTCTCCAGAGGAGCTGAATTAATGAGGTTGCTTTACACTATCATATAAACTATGATTACCTGAAAATAAGATATTCCATGTGGTATAATACAGAAAATGTTCCCAGAAAAACCATTATCTTTGATCGATTCCCTTGCCTAGTTTGAGACTACGAATATGAATATTTAGCCTCAGCAGTAACACGCGTCGTAACTTGCGAAAGAATGCTTAAAACTAAAGGCTGGGAATGCCGCATTTTGCCAAAGAATATGAATTTTTTATTCATTATATATATATATATATATATATATATATATATATATATATATATATATATATATATATATATATATATATATATATATCTATCTATCTATCTATCTATCTATATATATATATATATATATATATATATATATATATATATATATATATATATATATATATATATACCAACCACCAACTCAGTGCTACCTGGAAAACTCTGAATAACATTCAATAAACTATCTAGCTCTCTCTCTCTCTCTCTCTCTCTCTCTCTCTCTCTCTCTCTCTTCTCTCTCTCTTTCTTCTTCTTCTTCTTCTTCTGTCACTCTGTTTCTCACTCTCTCCCAACACACCTATTCGCTATCATAGAATTCAACAACCTTAGGCCGTGTATTCACGATCAAGTTTACCTAACATTTCTTCTGTCAGTTCATCAAAACTGTAGTTAAAACTTACGTGTACTGTAGACAAGAGTTTGTGGATGGAGATAGACCACTCACAGGAATGGATGAATTTATGTATTGTATTACCTAAATAATTTCCCACCAACTGACGGGTAATTGCACGTGTGGACTGGTTAGCATCAATTTCGTGACATTTTGCTTCTGTATTTCATCTTGGAAGTATCTCAGATCCACTTATCAGAATATGAATAAATTATGCATAGACATTATTCATTTCACAGTTAGACTCTTCAATGCCATTTGTAGGCTGTTATTAGTCCAAATCATGCAATACAGATTTAAAACAACATTTCCATGTGATACAGACAATATGGTATAGGCCTATGCCAATGATGTCTTTTATTATGTGTTACTATAATGAAAGTAAACTTCACTGTCCAGTTCATAAAAAGCTGAACCAACCCATAGCTCTGATTTAAACTCATCCATTAATGTTGTATGAGAATAGCAGTGGCCTTGCTATTGGGGGCGGGGGCGGTCCCGCCCTCCCGCCATATGCTTGGCCCCCCTCACTGGCCCCCAAGTTGAAATTCTCTTTGTAGCTAAACTTTAACTCTTTGGTGGTCAAAAGCAGAATTATAGTTGTAGGTTTTTAACACAAATGACATGTCTATTCATGATATTTTTATCAACTTATTTATGTATGAAGTGACTGAAACTATAGTTACAGTTTTGAATAAGAGCAATACAATTTGCTACTGCTGCTCACAGTTTATTTCCAGGTAAAGGAGATGAAGAGGGAATGGGATAGATTGAAATTTTGAATAGGTTTCGGAGGGTCATAAGTCTTTTGTGTTATTGATGGTATATACTACTTTGATATACTATTTACATCACAAGGATATTACTATCCTATAGTTAAAAATTAAATCTTGATAATAGAAATTAGGCTAGTGTTGACTATGAAGTTGAGGAAATTTACACTACAGTATTTGATACATTTGCATATAGCAAGAGTTGAAAATTAATTGAAAATTGAGCTTTACTAATACTGTTATTTTCCTTCATTCACATGGATATATGCAATCGAGAATAGTGTATTTTACTAATAACAGAACTGGTACAATAGTTTTGTATAATTTTCTTGGCCCCCGCCCTCCAAACAAATATCTTGGCTCCACCTAGGCGCCCCCGCTGATGGAATGCCAGCTACGCCACTGGAGAATAGATTTTTTTTTTTTTTTTCAATAAGAAATGTTTCGTCTCTACTCTGTTATGCCTTTTTACTCCGTGCCTATTATCAAGTGAATTGCTGCAACAGTTAGCCTTCCACCTCCTCGTCACATTAAGAAAAAAAAAAGTGGCAAGACACTTTTCTATGCTAACTTCAACTTGTAATAAGTATTCTTTATATTGGTTTCAGGGACGTTTTTAACATAACATAATAAATTACAACTTATTATCCTTACAATGACATCAAATTCATTAACATAGACTTAAGTATAAAGTTACACGGATCGTTAGACAAATAAAATCTTTCCCATCTTGGAGGAATGTTAGGCAATCGGTTATTGATTGTTTTGAATAAATATGGGTTGAAAAAACATTAAATTGGATATATATCATTCTAATAGGTAACCATAAACAATAATTCTATTTTCCTAAATGACGAGAATACTATTCCTTTCTGTGTATGAGTACATCAGCAAAAGGTACAAAATCGACGTGTTGTGTAAGCTGTGAGCACTTCGACCGAGTTCGACGTGCCTCGAAGTGCAGTCCTTGCCATTTCTTAGTTTAGTCATATTTGCCCCATATACATTTACTATTCATACACATAAATTCTGCAATTGCCTATCGGGAAAGATTTCCAAATGTCATGATGTGCATTCCTGTAAAGTTTTAATTAGAAATTTCGGTCATTATATTCCAGGTAATCAGTACCAAGCAACGTGATAATAAACTCATCTTCCTTATGCAGTGAAGTGTTTTGCCAATTTGCACGATAATCAGTTCCAACTGTCAACCGCTGGAGTGTCCAAGGTGATATTTCAATTATTCCAGAACTCAATTAAACTGGCTTTATAAAGTAATACGTCATTATAACGAAGTATATCGCCAAAACGAAAATTTAATTTGTTTTGTCTGTGTTTGTAGGTCTGTCACGGGGTAGGGGTTTGATTATAAGTTAGAAACCTTTCTGGGGTGACAGACGCCGTGTTTAAAAATTTTGCCTGGGTCTGTCAAGCAGTTCAGTTTTTATAGCGGACAAACAAATATACAAACATTCAATTTATATATATATATATATATATATATATATATATATATATATATATATATATATATATATATATATATATACACACACACACACACACACACACACACACACACACATATATATATATATATATATATATATATATATATATATATATATATATATATATATATATATATATACATACATTCATACATACATACATACATATATAAACACTCAGTCGTCATCTGTAAAATTTTTATAGCCTAGCTTGGGCAATTGGTTTTCCCTACTCTTTTTTATGCATTTTAGTTAGTCTTGCTGTCTCTTTCATATAAGTAGGTTGTTTTAAGATTTTAATGAACTCTTTTTACTTATAATGGGTTTGTCTTCGAATAAGTTGTTTAGTTTAAAGTATTTTTACTTCATAAAAAGCTGCTGCCATTGCATATCACCATAAATTATTTTGAGTTATTAATGTTCGCAATGCGACTTAGAATTCGTTGCGAAACGTGGGCATTGAAATAAACTGTTAAAGGACGAGGATGCCTTTCCTATTACTTCCTTCATGGTGTATACTTTGAGCCCCAGCTTTGGCCCTCATATAATTTATATATATATATATATATATATATATATATATATATATATATATATATATATATATATATATATATATATATATATATATATATATATATATATATATATATATATATATATATATATATATATATATATGTGTGTGTGTGTGTGTGTGTGTGTGTTATGACCCTACACAAGGTCAATTAGGGTCATAATCTCTTACTGCATCTATTTTAAGAACAGCGTCATATCATCTTATATCCTTAAGATTCTCTGGTAGCAAATGGTCGGCACTGGGTCAGCACATTCCTTCTCTCTCGTCGACTCCTCTCCCTGTATCTAACCTCAGACAAAGGCCTACTGTTATAAAACGCCAAGACACAAAACTAGATTTTATTTGTAAATTTAACGAAAGTATTTCAGCAAAAGCTACGGTCATGAAATAGAGTGCCTCACACCCCCTAAAAGTGGAAATCATAACTAGAGGAAATTCAGATTCACAATCCATTGAATTAATGATTCTAGACCAACCAATACTAGTGACTAACACCCTGGTTACCAAATAAAATAAAAAGGTCATAATTATTCTAGCACCCCAAAAATGTCACAGACTATTTTAAAAGAACACCACTTCCAAAATATTCGTCCTCACTGGATGAACCCAGAATTCCTGTTAAAAGAAACATATTATATATATTAAAACCTGAAATGGTGTTTAAAGAAATAACATTCAAAATGGAAAAATGCACAATGGAGAATAAAACAGAAATACATAATGGAGAACAGAACGGAAAAATGCATAATGGAGAAACAGAGGAGTCTGACTGCGACATGAACTGGGTATTTCCACATAATGTCTGAAAAGATATAAGTGTTAATGAGTTATATTACTCACTTCCTATGGCCACAAATAACGTATCTCACAGTAGCTGTTCTTATCCATTAACACTGCACAAAGAGCAAATCACACCCAGCTACAAATCGAAGTCCATAACCATTGTATGTTCCTCTCATAATATACCATTAGAGAGTTAACACATACGCACTCACTTAATAACCCCTCCCCGGAAACATGACGATACCGGTTCAATGTTCGAAGAATCACAATGCTTCCATCAATCTGTCACATGATCAGAAGGCACAAATGAACACGTCAGATACCCACTGTATCTAAGTGTTGAAACCTCAAATGTCAACATAAATGCACTTGCACCGGATATGCTTTTCACAGGCCAGCACTCAGTTCGTCAAAAGATTTAATAGGGACTCGGCCCACCTACCCCTGGGCGCCCCCGCCCAGGTACGGAAAATATCATAACAAAAGTTCAGTAAGGTCCAGCTCAAAAAATCATAGTAAACCATATGTACTAGATACGAAAGTTACTTGTCTCGTATGCACGATTGTTATTCCAATAAACAGTTCACTGTAGAACGCATTACTTCACATCTTGTATTCTTGATGATCTAAATATTCTGGAAGGCTTGCAACTGTACAAGCCCATGCTTGTCTTCACATCATGAATTCTTGATGATCCAACTATCCTGAATGGCTTGAGACTACACAAGCCCATGTTGAACGCGGCGCTAACGAATCCTTTGCGCCAAATAGACGTCTCCCAGCAACGATGGCGACTTGTAAACATCCTGCCTGACATCCCTCCAAAAAGACAGGTATCCTCTCTTCAAGGCGCAGGCGTAGAAACCTGCAGGCATAACATAGACGGCCCCCATATCCAACTTGTATCAGCTGAGGCTCATAGAAGCCATTCCATAAGGTGCTGCTGCAAGGAAGTGGTGTATAACGTAAGTTGGTCATGTCGACAATCAACCCGAAAGGTACCTAGTCTCCTCACCATCCCATACTATTGCTGAACCATTAAAACCACTAAGGAAACGTTGTATGGTAAAATTATGAAATAATTCCAAATTACTAACTGGAATTTCCCCAATCAACCCCCTATAAGGTACGCTAACTTCAAGATACTACTCATACAAATTCTTCCCAGCAAAAATTACCTAAGAACCAAACAGCTATACTGAATTCATTAAAGGCGATTCCAAACATCTGAGAGTTAAAATATCTCCCAAAATTCCCCCTTAGAAGCGGCAACCACTGCCTTAACCTGAGTTTGAATTTCCGATGACACGTATCCCACTTTTTACTCAATATTCAACAAGGTACTTTGACAGGACGACAAAGCTACCGGAATATCTAAATCTCCCCCCTTCCTATCAACTTGTGAGCAATAACCCATTTCAAGAAGTCCTTAAAGTGTCAAAATCTTCCCGTAATTACTCATAACAATCCTGTAAAGTCATCAAAGTTTTACCCTGGTTAGCAAATATTGTTGATCCCTGCTCAGTTCTCAGCAAATTAGCAATCGATATACTAGCAATTGCTCCTACAATCATAACGACCACAATTATCAATGGCGCAACCCTCTTACTCCTTCTAGGAGAGAACTGAAAAATCAAAACACCTAAATTTGGAAGCCATGTTAAAGTTTTCCTAATCCTATCCTGAACTTTAACTGCTGTAGCATTAAGTCTGGTTAGCCAACCCCATAACAGATCACACAGATTCCGTCCGATATTCGTCTCACCGCCCCCAAAAAAAAAAAAAAAAAAAAAAAAAAAACTTAAGCAACAGAACTTTAACCTGAAACTCTATGCTCAAAAATATTGTGTCAGACGACAACTACATACAACTCCATGCATAATAACACTAGGGCCTAACCTCACTACGAAATTAGCCTATGCCACGACTCCCAAAGTCATGGGAATACGAGACTTCAGCATAAAAAAGCAAAAGAAAGAATCTAAAAGTTACCAGATCTGGAAATGAGAAAGAAAAAAAAACAAACAAACAGAAAAAAAGGAAACCCATATATCTATAAAACCCTTTGGTATTTTGACCTTAATTTTAACTAAGTATTGCAACACACAAGAGCAAAAAACTGAACTCGGACAATTAACAATTTGAATAACTCTAAGGACCAATGTCCTCCCTAGTTAAAAAAAAAAATAGAAGTCACGCTCCTTTTAAAACCCACTAAAAAACAAAGAGAGAGAGAGAGAGGGGGGGAAAAATTATCAGAACCACAGTACAACACAGGAACAAACCCATAAGATTCCCATTAACTTGTATTTTTAATTTTAGATATATGTGTCAAGTGAGACGCACCCGTATTCTCATCTAGAACAACAAATCTATTTCCCTTCTTTACTTCTACAACACAAAAAGGACCTTCAAATTTAGGACCTAGCTTATAGTTCAACTGATTCCTGACATTTATTTTCACAAAAATCCTATCTCCCACAGCAACTTTAACTCTATCCGGCTTTTCATTACTTCTGGCCATCATATCCCACATCTTCATTTCAAGATTCCTAGCAAGACGCTCATATCTCCCTTTTGCCGTCGACACAAGCGCCCTATTGTATCGTCTCCCGAAGGAATAGGTAACAAACCAAACGCACCCCGCTCTGGGTAACCAAACAGCGCTTCATTGGGAGACATTCCAACGGTATCATTAACCATGGAATTAATGCTATGCTTCACCTGTGGAATATATCGATCCCAGTTTACATCATTCCTTCCTACAGTCATTCTGAGAGCTTCAATAATCTTCCTATTTGCCCGATCGCACAGCCCATTAGCTCCTGGTCTATAGGGAATAATAGTGATTTTCTGAATGCCCATTACATCCGCAAGACACTCTAACGTCTTGTTCACAAATTCTCTCCCATTATCTGTAATCAGCACCTAAGGAACCCCATAATGAAAAATATACTCATTAAAGAATGCGACTGCCACCTCTTCCGCTTCAATGGAAAAATCTCTACAAACCTAGTTAATTCGTCAACAACCACCAACAGGTGCCTATGGCCATAACTAGATTCACAGATACTGGTTAACAGGTCCATGTGGACCCTGGCTCACGGCCTGCTGGGAATAGGAAATTAACCCAATTTACAAGAAACGACCCTCGAGGCTTACACGCATTACAAACTGAACAATCTCTCACTAAGTCTTCCACTGATGTGAGCATATTCTTCCAAAAGAATTACCCCCGTATATTCTGATACATCTTCTCAACACCCAAATTCGGACTGCCAGACCTACAGTAAACAATAGCCAGAACCATAGGCACTAAACTCCTAGGAACAACTATTTGATTTGTATCACCCTTATCCTCACTATTCCTCAGCATGTATCTAATCTTCCTAACTAACAAATAACCCTCTAATTCAAGACCTGCAAAAGGCAATTTATAACCCTCCCTAGCTAATTCCCCTCTAAGAAACGCTATTGCATCTGCCAAAATCTCATCTTCATCCTGCTTAGCTTCTACTAAACTAATTTCTCAATCTATGCAAACTCCAGATACATAACATACTTGAGTACCACCTGCATCAGAAAAACTTCTACTAAGGGCGTCCACTACAACATTATGTCTACCCTCTATGTACCTAATCATGGCATCAAAATCCCTGATTGTCAGATACCACCTAGCCCGTTTTAGGGGAAAGATCCGGCTTATTGAAAATATCCAACAATGTCTTATGACCCGTAAGAACCTCTACTTGATTGCCCAAGAGTAACATTTTGAAATGCACTAAACTAGACACTACGGCAAAGGCCTCTTTGTCCACTACCAACCGTATCTTAAACTTCCTTCTGTAAAATGCAATCGGATGGAGTCTTCCATCGAACTTCTGCATAAGGCATGCCCCTATATCCTCGTAACTAGCATCTGTCACCAACGTGAAAGGACATTCCAAATCAGGAAACTTCAACACTGGGGGATTCAGTAAGGCATCCTTAATCTTCTGAAAAGCTAATGTCCATCTCCACATGCAAACTGCACATATCCCTCAGGACATCTATCAAGGGTGACGCTAGAACATAAAAACCATTCACAAACCTACGGAAAAATCCAGCCATGCCTAAGGATGACTGCATCCGTTTCTTATTCTTGCGAGTAGCAAAACCCACAATTGCCCTAACTTTTTCATCATTCACTTTAACACCCTTCTTAGAAATGATATGACCCAAATATACTATCTGCCTCTTCAGAAAATTAAACTTAGCTAACTTTATCTTCAAACCTACTAACCTAAGCCTCCTAAAAACCTCCCTAAGAACCTCTAAATGTTCCTCTACCGAATCTGTGACAACTAATATGCCATCCATGTGTAGGAAGACATGTTTCCCTAACTAGCCATGCAAAACTGTATTCATTAGACTAGTAAATGTCATAGGACTACCCATTCAACCAAACGGCATCTGCGTGAACTCATAATGCCCCTTCAGCAAAGAGAAAGCCGTGTACTCTCAACTCTCCTTGCTAAGTGGTAGTTGCAGATACCTTCACATCAGATCAATTGAAGAATAAATATTCTTGCCACAACCTCAATAAATAAAACTGGCAAACATGCCACAGGGTAGCGATCAGGAATGGTTTTCTCGTTCAACTTCCTAAAGTCCACACAAACTCGGACTGAACCATCCTTCTTAGGCACTGCCAACAATGGGAAATTAAAAGGCGAGGAACTGAGCCTAACAATGCCTTCTTTCTCCCACTTATTAAGCTCTTGCTCTACCTGCTCTCAAATCTTAAAAGGAATCCTATATTAAGGAACAAAAATTAGGCTTAGTCCTGTCCTCCAACTGAACCTTGTGTTCTAACACATATGTTAATCCTAATTTATCCATGTCCACAAACTCAGCCAGAACATCTTCCACACCCCCAACATATTCTTTATAATCAGCATTGGCTAAATGATCCCTAAAAACCTGCCTCCTATCCTGTAAATCTGCTTCTGAAAAACTACAAAAATCCCCAACAATAGCAACTGAATTGTCTTCATCGACCCAGTCCACAAAGTCGATTGCATAAGTACTCTTCTGATACTTGCAAACTGAATCATTACAATTTAACAATTCCACCCAAGTATCCCCTGAACCCAAAACTTTTTTATAGAACCCTTCAGCTTTTTGCTACAATCATCCACACACACCTGTCTGGATGTATGCACTCCTTTCACTCGATGTTTCACCATAGAAACCATACCAGGATCAAGAACATCATCAACCGACAAAACCCTCTTATAATACTTATTACCCCAGCAACACATGTTCAGCATCCACCTGCAAATCCTCATGTACATCCCATCCATTATCCTCATCTACCACATCCATCCCTCATAAGGCACAAACACACCAGGTACTCCACAGTTATACCACATACCCCTGTATGAACAGAGATTTTCCATCTCCGATACGCTGGATGACCCAGTAACAACATATACCTCAAAGCAGCCCCTCGTATAAAATAAAAATGATTCTGTAGAAGTTCTACCCTCAAGAGTTAAATCTACATCTATGTATCCCAAAATCCGTAACCTATTTGCTTGAACATCACATACTATCGCTCTAGCAGGCCTCAAAGAACGATCAGAAAACATCGATCGGAGCAACTCATAATTCATCATATTAATAGAGGTACCTGAATCTATAAAAACCCTTACATTCATCCCATGCACAGACCCTTTTACCACTGGCTTTGCCTCTGAGTGTTCCCCCAGAAGTCCTATATCACAAGAAACACACATCCAGTTTTCCTTTGCAACCAATCAGTCTTTAGACAATGCTCACTGATCACAAGATCCCCTCGAAAAATCCGCTTGAGGAACTTTCTTACCTGAGCTACCAAAATTCTGAAATATAGGCCGGCCATTATACTGTCTCAGAGACGGACAAGACCGCCAAGAATGCCCATAACTCCTACAACCACCACAATATTTAACACGGCAAAATCTCGTGATGTCCTTGCATATTACAATTAAAACAACGAACCCGTGGGGCCTGAGAACTCAACCCAACCATCACCCTCTGGCTATTCCAAATTTCAACAAAACCCTTCAAACTGTGCACTGAATCTCCGTGCCCTACCCAACCACTACTGATCACTATTTCCTCTCCTCATTTTTGCACCTTTCCTCTTAGTAAGTAAATCTTGGCTGATCACAAATGCAAAATTTCCCAAGTTCTGCGAAAGGAAACCCCTTAGAGCAAAAACACAAGAAACAAAACACTTCTCCCTGAAAGAATTCCCACACAGTAAGAAACCCTCAATGTTAATACCCTTTACTCTAACAATTAATCGCCAAAAAATCAAAAGAAACTACTAATTAAACTCACAATTAAATCCAAAATCCCATGGGAAAAAAATCAGGCGGGCCGAGCGCACAGCTAACCGCAAAGTAGGTCAAGATGAACTTAGCATCTTCAAGGGCAAAAAAAAAAAAAAAAAAAAACACTCAGTCCACCTCCTCAAGTAAAGAAAATGGGAGTCTACCATCATGTAAAGAAAATGGGACTCGAGCAAACAGAAGTGAGAGAGAGAGAGAGAGAGAGAGAGAGAGAGAGAGAGAGAGAGAAGAAGATTGTTCCCCTCCCCTTAGTTCAATATCTCCCCCCTATTTCCCCAAACCATCTATGATCTGCCGAATCACACACAAAAAAAAAAAAAAAAAAACGCTGAGCACAAAACCCCGGAGAGACGAGCTCGCTTCTCCAGTCGTCAAGGCAAAAATTGCCTAGTAAGCTTACAGCAACAGCTTCCCCCTTTGCACACACGCGCATATGTACCCCAAAGTAAAACATGCGTGTATGTAACTATAAGAAAAACAGTTTAAAAGTCCAAGAAACGTACACACACTTGCGTAAGAAATGTTTATTCACAGTAACTCGACAACTGTCAAATAAATCATTTCCTAATAATCACAGTCCCCAGAGAAATTACCACAATTAAATAATCCATTTATTAAACCCTAAACGCTGATGCGAACAGCCGATTGCTATATGAAAAAACAAAACACATAAGCTATGCCCAAAATTCAAATGCGTTACATAGAGGATGGCAAAGAAGGCTCTTAAGAAACTCTGCCCAAACTAATGACGTTGCTGACACATCACTCGAGGGATGACGTCACTACTGCCAATGCCCGATATTAGTTGCAGTGCAATAAAAAAAACAATCCAATCACAACCCTTAACCAGTTTGTACACTTCAAATCTGACACTAAGATTAACAATATAAATAATTAAAATAACCCTTATGCACACCCCTGCTTGACGGTGTGAAAATCCTTCTACCAAAGAAAGAGCAAGAGAAAAAAAGAGAAATACTTGCGCATTTTCTTGTGTTTTACCACACAGAAACGGTCAAGATACCGCAATTAGATGCACTGTGCACAAACCCTCTTCCCCAAACATTCCCCAATATGTACTAAAGTCCAGAACTGCCTATAAACACACTAAAACCTTCTGCCCCGTGACGCATCATTAAACACACACACAGACACGCATACTCGGGAAAGACTGACTCGAGTGCATTTCACCACACCTCCCTAAACCGAATTGCTGAACCATCAAAATCCCTACTCTGAGGTGCCAATACCAGTATTAATAAGATATCTCTCCGGAAGCATAACCTATACCCTTTGAATTTATCGATTTGACCAACTATTCATGTCTATTACCGCTGCCCAACACACTGTTAAGACCCTACACAAGGTCAGTTAGGTTCATAATTTCTTACTGCATCTGTTTTAAGATTCTCTGGTAGCAAATGACCGGCACTGGGTCAGCACATTCCTTCTCTCTCGTCGACTCCTCTCCCTGTATCTAACCTCAGACAAAGGCCTACTGTAATAAAACGCCAAGATATAAAACTAGACTTTATTTGCAAATTTAACAAAAGTATTTCAGCAAAAGCTACGGTCATGAAATGGAGTGACTCACACCCCCTAAAAGTGGAAATCATAACTAGAGGAAATTCAGATTCACAATCCATCGAATTAATGATTCTAGAGCAACCCATTATACTGACTAACACCCTGGTTACCAAACAAAATAAAAGGTCATGATTATTGTAGACCAAAATAAATGTCACAGACTGTGTTAAAAGAACTCCACTTCCAAAATATTCGTCCTCACAGGATGAAACGAGAATTCATGTTAAAAGAAACATATCATATATTAAGTCCCGAAATGGAGAACAGAACAGAGAAATACATAATGGAGAAACAGAGGAGTTTGACTGCTACACAAACTGGGTATTTTCACATAATGTTTGAAAAGATATAAGTGTTAATGAGTTATCTTACTTCCTATGGCCGCAAATAACGTATCTCACAGTGGCTGTTCTTATCCATTAACACTGCCCAAAAATCAAATCACGCCTAGCCGCAAATCGAAGTCCATAGCCATTCTACGTTCCTCTCATAATATACCATTGGAGAATTAACAATGTGCACACTAACTTAGTAACCCCTCTCCAGAAACGTGACGACGCCGATTCATCGTTCAAAGGATCACAACGTTTCCATCAATCTGTCACATGATCAGAAGGCACAAATGAACGAGTCAGATACCTACCTTTATATATATAATTCTCAATGTCAAAATAAATGCACCTATACCGGAAATATTTTCATATATATATACATAGTATATAAAATATATATATATATATATATATATATATATATATATATATATATATATATATATATATATATATATATATATATATATATATATATATATATATATATATATATATATATATTGTGACAAGTGTCCAGTGTCTGTTCTTCAAATCAAACCTGGTATCTAAGTGCTTGATATTTGATTACCAAACTTACCATTTATTCAACAATTATAGTTACTCTCACAACAGCCAGACACCTGAACCTCATCACACATACAAAACGATTGATTTCTCTAAAGGCAACAGTGATCCCTTATAAAACTTATCAATCATGAAAGAAAGCAGATTAAGTTCGTTAAACAGGTGTGAGGTAAAATCTAAAGCGTCACTCCTTTAACATTATAAAAATCAAGTATTTCTATTTATTTCATTTCCCTGGTTCGAGCTCACTTCAATTACTTGAAGGAAAACATCTCACTTACCACTCTATCTCTAATTCAAATCAATATTACTGGTGGGTCAATGAATGAAACTCTGATATAATATTTTAAATACAAAAATTTATTTCTAAATTCAAAGATTATACATGACATTTAACAGTCTCAGGGAAATTATTATTACTTGAAAACAAAACAAAACTGGATTAAATCTGAATTAATCATCAGTCAAAATTAAATCAGAAATTAATTTATTAATTAATCAAAAAATAATTCAAGTAAAATTCAAATTGTTAAATAACAAAACTTCATTGAAAGGAAATATACTGTAAGTTAATTAATTCCCAAGTGTTAAACAAAAAAAAGCAAATAAATCAATCATGTAAAAATGTTGTATACAAAAGACAGAAAAATACTCTGCAAAAAATTAAATATAAAAAAATGTAAAGCAAAAATTAAGGCAATAGCAAACACACCACATATATGTATAAAAGAAAATTCTTCAAAAGATAAAGCATAAAACATATAACACGGAAAAATATAAAAAAAAACTGAAAAGGTATCTTCACATATAACCACTGTAAATATTATTTTTAGTGCACTAAAAACCAATAATTATGTTACAATACCTTGGTACCAAATTGCTTCGTGTTTTTAATCAGGCGCCGTTACACACACACTTAATAAAATACACTGTTCAGATAACTCAGACACATTTACTAAGGAATTAAACAGTTAAAGGATATGAGTGACCATCGTCTACCAAAATATCAATTACGTTAAAACAGGACATTCATAATCCCGAGAGCGAGCGAGCGAGAGAGAGAGAGAGAGAGAGAGAGAGAGAGAGAGAGAGAGGGAAGCGAATAATGGTCTCTCAATGTGGACTCCTCTGTATGGGCGTCTATCTACGTGGTAGGATTTTCCACCCAACAGTGCTTTTTCTTCGAGTCCCATAACGCCTTGTACACTAACGGAGTCATCCGAGAAGGTGATAGGAATGCATTACTCCAGCAAGTTTTGGATACTGACTAAACAAATTGTGCCCCTACACAACGAACAACGACTCCCTGTCCCTTCTCTCTCTACATACCACGCAAATGTCCTCTCTCACACCACACAGCATTTAATAACTGCAACCTTACGCTAACTCTTTTACAGCATATGCGCATCTGAATACAAAATCATACAGTTATACAGCAACTCACATGATTCACAACAGGATAAGTAAGCAGCAACCACGTTGTTCTTACCTGAAATATGCTGTACCTTAATATTATAAGGTTGCAAGCACAGAGACCACCTGAGTGAGTCTCTGGTTGTGATTCTTGATCCGCTGTAAAAACGTGAGCGGATTGTGTTCAGACAGCACTAAAATCTCTTCATTCCTAGGTCTGTTCACATACGCTTCAAACTTTTTCAATGCTGTGATAAAGCTAGAGTTTCTTTTTCTATCGTAGAATACACTTTCTGATGCTTTTTTCAATTTTGAAGACATGAAACACACAGGATGCAAAAGTTCACTTTCATCTTCTTGAAGTAGTACAGCTCCAATTCCACAGTCAGAGGCATCAACTTGTATCACAAATTTCTTATTGAAGTCTGGATCCCGAAGTACTGGTCTTGAGGTTAAAAATGGCTTTTACCTTCTCAAAGGATTCTTGACATTCTGTAGTCCAAACAAACAGCTTTGGGACTAGTTAAGTCTGTTAAGGGGGCTACTACAGCTGAGAAATTCAGGCAGAAACGTCGATAGAATCCTGCCATGCCCAAAAAATCTCTGTAACTGTTTTCTAGTAGTAGGTGGGGTAGCCTTATGGATACCCTCTACATTAGCATTTACTGGAGCGAGAAGGCCTTTCCCAACCTCAAACCCAAGATACTGCACAGTTGCCTTCCTAGAACTCACTCTTTCTCTAGGTTGACGGTTAGTCCTGCTTCCCTTAGTTTCTTGAAAACTTTCCTCAGGATCTTCAGATGTTCTTCCCATGTTGCAGAGTGAATGACTATGTCATCCAGATATACACCTAATCCTTCTATGGACCCTAGCAGTTGATCCATCACTCGTTGAAACGTTGCAGGTGCATTCATCAGACCAAATGGCAGAACAAATGGCAGTCCAAAAGGAGTAATAAAAGCTGACAGCAACTTAGCATTCTCATCTAAGGGAATTTGATAGTATCCCTTCAACAAGTCTATCATGGAGACAAACTTGGCTTGCCCACCATTGTCAAGTAACTGATCTATAAAAGGCAAGGGATAATTGTCAGCCACACTGATGGAATTCAGTTTTCTATAATCAGTACCCATCCTAAATGAGCCATCTGGTTTCTTCACTAACACACATGGAGAACTGTAGTGACTTGAACTGGGTTCTGCTAATCCATGCTGTAACAAATATTCAACTTCTTTCTTCAAAACATCTCGAGTGATAAGGTGATAGGCGATAAGCTCTCCGCTTGAATGGTCTGCCATCTTTTTGGATCTTGATATCATGCTTGATCAGATCAGTACACCTAGGTACATCTACAAATAGTTCTGTGAAGCTTCTAATCACTTCACACAACTCACCACCTTGCTCAACACTCATATGTTTCAGTTTATCCTCCAAATTTTCCAAAATTGAAGAATTATTCATCTTTCTTTCAGCTCCCAATTCATATCCATCGTTGTCTTCTGTAGTTGAAGTTGTCTGGGTTATTGACACAGTTTCCATTTTGGTTTCTGAGAAGTAAGGTTTTAAGAGGTTTACATGTACCTTCCTTTTTCGTCTTCATCTTTCTGGTGTTTAAATTACATAAGTTCTATCACTTAACCTCTCAATTATCTTGTAAGGACCTTGAAAAACTTGTTGGAAAGGGAAATCTCTTGACAGGTAAAAACACTAACACTTGTTGACCAACACTAAAACTTCTTAGCTTAGTCTTCTTATCATATCTCCTTTTCATTTTCTCTTGACTCAGTTTCAGATTTTCTAAAGAGAATTTTCTAATCTCCTCAATCTTTTCCTCAAGTTCTTTACATACTCTCCTTGGACTTCCACTTGATTTTCTTCCCAATTTTCTGCAAGAATTTTCAAGGAGTCCTCTCACTTCTCTACCAAAAATCATCTCGTTAGGTGAACAACCCATGCTTTTTGATAAGCATTCCTAATTTCAAATAACATCAGTTGTACACCAACATCCCAGTCTCTGCCTGACTCAGAACAATACTTAGCCAGCATACTTTTCAATGTCTGGTGAAACCTTTCCAAGGCTCCTTGAGTCTCTGGGTGATAAAGTGGACAACTGTTATTTCACTCCTAATAAGTTCATCACATCCTGAAACAGTTTGGAAGTAAAATTTGTTTCCTCTATAACTTTGTACAATTTCAGGTATCCAAAACTTTGAGAAAAACTCCACTAGTTTCTCAGCAACTATCTTAGCAGATATGTTTCTAACAGGGATTGCCTCAGGATATCTTGTCACAGGACACATCAATGTTAACAGATACTCATGACCCTTCTTCGTCTTTGGCAGTGGTCCAACCATATCTATAATCACCTTGCTAAAGGGTTCTCCTCTAACTTCTATAGGTTGTAGGGGCCTTTCTGAATGGTTTCATTTGGCTTTCCAGCTATCTGGCAGGTATGACACTCCCACAGAACTTGCTAACATCTTTGTGAAGTCAGGCCAGAAAAAGTATTTCATGGTCTTCTCCACAGTCTTCCTGATTCCCATATGTCCAGACTCATGAATTACTGCTACTTGCTTCCTCAAAGGACGTGGGATCAAAATTTGATGATATTCGCCCCATTCAGCATCTCCTGGTATATCTGCAGGTCTCTGCTTTCTCATCAGCAAACAGCTCAGCTAAGGATACATCCTTCTTCTGTAGTTCCATTAGCTTCTCTCTGGTCACCTGACCAACTTCAAGGGTTGAGCTCTCAGTATCTGCTAACTTAGCTACTGTAGTTTCACTGTTATCTTCAGGAACATCTTGACTTCTCAGAGTCTCTTCAGGGACGACAGCTTCTTCTCGGGAAACCTCTTCTTGGTCAACATTAGGGGAAACATCATTTCCCTGGAACAATTCTTCCAAGCTCAAAGATCCTTCTTGAGTGGGTAAATCCTCAGTCTCTTCACTTGCAGGTATAGTCCTCTTCATACTCCTAGTAGTTACACAGCTAGGAAATAGGTGGGGGTTATTCTTCTCCAAATCTACTGTAATACTAATCCTCAATGGTTTATCTGTCACTATAGGACAAGGAACAAATGGCACACTACCAACTTCATTCCCTAACAGAACATGTACACCTTCAACAGCCAGTGAGTCCTTTACAGCAAAATCAACATCTCCTGTCACTAATCCACATGACAGGTGTAAGCGGCATATAAGAGTTACCTCTTCTCCTCCTATACCCTTCAAAATCACAGAATCCCCTGTAAGATTCTCCTCCAACTGGGGGTGAGCACCATGGACTACCACACTAAAGTTGCTCCCTGCATCACGTAACACCTTGACTGGTACCTGCACACTTCCGCCTGTAGTTGTCAGTGTACCCTCATAGATATATGGCTTAAAAGCCTCCAAACTGCTCAGCCACTCACTGCTTGAAGTTACATTTTCACTGGTTGCTAAACATTCAGCTTGTTTAGTCTCAGGCTTCACTGGAGCTTGACTCCTCCCCACATTGTTCTTTGTAGTCTGTTTCACCTGGTCATTTCTTACTACTTGACCAACTGGTTTGGACTGCCAATGTGTCTGATGACACTCCCGACTGAAGTGTCCCGCTCTTCCACACTTGTAGCAGACAACATTAGGCTTCTGTAATTGCCTTGCAACATTATTATATGAGGATTTTACATTAGCTTGCTGAGGGATATTACCCTGCATTGACTTGATATTACCACTTGTAGGGTTCCCATTAAATCTGCTCCTGAAATTTGGGTGAGACCTAAAACCTGTGCGTTGATTCTGGTACTTGACGTTATAGTTCCTTCTGCTGCTTATAATGCTGTAGTCCTCACTGAGTGTAGCAGCTTTGTCAAGTTTATTCACCTCTCTCTCTCTCAAATAGGCTCTTATGTGTTCAGGAATTCCCCTAAGATATTGTTCAAGAACAACTAATTCTTCAAGATCTTCAAATGTTTTAACTTTAGCAGCCTCCAACCATCGTTTAAAACATCTTCTTACTTTGTAGGCATAATCCAAGAAAGTTATCTGGTCATCATTTCTCAAAGATCTGAATCTTTATTTATAATATTCAGTGGTCATCTGGTAAACTTGTAGCACATTGTGTTTAAGTACCTTGTACTCTTTACACTGATCAGCTGATAAGGCTAAATAGGCACTTCTTCCTTTACCAATGAGAACACTCTGTAACAAGACTGACCATTTATCCTCTGGCCATCCCATACCTGCAGCCACTTTTTCAAAGTAATCAAAAAACTCATGTGGAGCTTCTTTTGTTAACTTTGGAATTAACTTCTGCACTCTTGCTACATCAAATATAGGGTCTGAATCACCTTGAGTAGGGTTAGGAGGTGTTACGGGCAATTCAGCTGCAGCTTTCAACCTTTCCATCTCTTGTGTCTAGCTATTTCTCTTTCTTCTTCTGCTATTTTTCTTAACTCTTCAGCAGCTTTCTCTTCTTCTCTTTCTTTTCTTTCTCGTTTTTCTCTGTCTTCTCTTTCTCTTTCTGCCTGCATTTTCTCTCTTTCAGCCTGCATCTTCTCTTTTTCAGCCTGCATCTTCAGCTTAATAAAATTTCCTTCTGCTTCTAGACGTCTAAGCTCTAATTCTGCATCACTTTTCTCTTTCTTTTGCCCATGTTTATCTATAAGTTCTGCCTCACTTGCGTTCAACAATTCTTGTGCTTCTCCTAATTCGTCATCTATTTTACCAGAGTCCATCAATGTTTGGATTGCAATGAATTTTATTTGTGCCTTTACCATGTTGGCAGACACCTGACCACCATATGCTACTGCTATCTCACTCCACTGTGCTTTTGTCAGAGTGATTTCAGATAACTCTTGAATGGAGGGGTTTGCTAAAAACTCTTGAACATCGAAGGGAGCCATCTCTCTCAGTTACCCAACTAACAGTTCAATAAGACAACAATTCAACACAATAAAATGCAAAAAAACAATTATATGGTCACTCTCATCATAAAATGAAAGAACTATATGGTCACTCTCCTAATAAAGTATGTCCCTAACACCACCAGTATACACCAGCGTGATATTTATGATCTGTTATCCCGGAGTCTTGGGCACCATTTATATATGGTGACCCCGGAGTGACCAGTGTCGGTCCTTGAAAATCAAACCTGGTATCTAAGTGCTTGATATTTGATTACTAACCTTACCATTAATTCGACAATTATATTTACCTCACAACAGCCAGACACCTGAACCCTCATCACACATACAAAACAACTGATTTCTCTAAAGGCAACAGTGATCCCTTATTAAACTTATCAATCATGAAAGAAAGCAGATTAAGTTCGTTAAACAGGTGTGAGGTAAAATTTAAGGGCGTCACTCCATTAACATTATAAAAGTTCAAATATTTCTCTTTATTTCATTTTCCTGGTTCGAGCTCACTTCAATTACTTGAAGGAAAACATCTCACTTACCATTCTATCTCTAATTCAAATCAAAATTACTGGTGGGTCAATGAATGAAACTCTGATATAATATTTTAAATGCAAAAATTTATTTCTAAATTCAAAGATTATACATAACATTTAACAGTATCAGGAAATTATTATTACTTGAAAACAAAACAAAAAAATTGGATTAAATCTGAATTAATCATCGGTCAAAATTAAATCAGAAATTAATTTATTAATTAATCAAAAAATTATTCAAGTAAAATTTTAATTGTTAAATAACAAAACTTGATTGAAAGGAAATATACTGTAAGTTAATTAATTCCCAAGTGTTAAACAAAATAAAACAAATAAATCAATTATGTAAAAGTTTGGATACAAAAGACAGAAATATACTCTGCAAAAAATTAGATATAAAAAAATGTAAAGCAAAAATTAAGGCAATAGCAAACACACCACATATATGCATAAAAGAAAAAAAATTCTTCAAAAGATAAAGCATAAAACATATAACATGGAAAAATATAAAAAAAGTGAAAAGGTATCTTCACATATAACCACTGTAAATATTATTTTTAGTGCACTAAAAACCAATAATTATGTTACAATACCTTGGTACCAAATTGCTTCGTGTTTTTAATCAGGCGCCGTTACATACACACTTAATAAAATACACTGTTCAGATAACTCAGACACATTTACTAAGGAATTAAACAGTTAAGGGGACCGTCGGCCTAAAAAAACCCAATAATCTTTAAAAAATTCAATTTGCTGAAAAAAATTCTATGGCTTCGTATAGGGTTCAAGAATGTGTCCACGAAATATTATGCTAAAATTTGCCGTATTTCTCTGGTTATGGCCTAAAATGTAACAATAACTATATACCCATAAGACATCAGTAGCACAAATGATTTAGTCTGGTATAGTTTTTGCGATATATATTACGAAAACTTCCTTTGAAATGAAATGTATAATGTCAATAATATCCTACTCGGCACCTTTTTAGTTATTCCTAGCCATGACAACGCACACGTCATACCATGACGCCGACTGTAACCGAGAGTTGCCTATAAACTTATTTAGCTAGAAGGACACGTTTTTATGCTCACTAGCCTTGACTGAACTCTGCATTTTCTGCGGTGTTTTTGTTTTTTTCACCGTGCCTAAAAGGTCAAGAGTTCACTTCATGCTTCTAGAATGCGGAAAAGCCAAGTGGAAAAGTCCAGGCGAGAAGTAGAAGAAAGAGTTCAAGAAATTAGTGCCATAGAGGGAATGGGTGACGCGAGAGAGAGAGCTGTCGCCCATCAAACGGCGCAGGCAGCGATCTCTGCTGACCAGAGACCAACCACATCCACCCCTAAACGCCTCTTTATTTGTTCGTCACTACCAAAGGGCAAAAGATATTTTAGAAAAGAAAGCAGTAGCTCGGAGGCTGATATTATAGACGGT
>NC_089752.1:88665879-88685879 GCF_040412425.1 Macrobrachium rosenbergii
TGATTTGAATATCCCGGAGCTCTTGAGTGGAGAGGGGTGGCAGGACAGGTTGGCAGAATTGAATAAGCCTGATTTAGAGGGTGTAGAAGAATTTTTGAAATTGAAAATCCTGGGTCTGTTAGGAAGGGCTTATTGCTTCTTAATGTTTATGAAAAGGTTAAGGTGATGAAGGCAGAAGGTAAACCAGAGACTAGGCAGGTGGAGGAAGCGGTGTCAGTAGAAATTTTAGATAGGCAGATTCAGTTGAAAAGAATGGAAATAGATCTCCAAAAGTTGAAGGCTGAGGGGAGAGAGAGAGAGAGAGAGAGAGCACGAACTTGCTATGCAAGCATTGAGTAATAGGGGTTCTTCTTCCCAACATAATGTGTCTGCAATGCCTTGTATTAATCTAACTGAAGCTCTAAAGTTAGTCCCAAATTTTCAGGAAGTCAACGTGGCAGAGTTTTTTGTTTCTTTTGAGAGGATAGCCTCAAGGTTGAAGTGGCCAAAGGAGTATTGGACCACTCTTATTCAGAGTAAATTGTTAGGTAAGGCCCAGAAAGTTTACGTTACCTTGGACGAAGATCTGTCCTCAGATTATGATTCTGTGAAGGCCATAGTTTTGAAGGCTTACGAGTTGGTACCGGAAGCTTACCGACAACGCTTCCGTAATTTACAGAAGGAAAGAGGGCAGACTTTTGTAGAGTTCGCCAGGGCTAAAGAGCAGTTTGCTGGCGACTGGTTAAAGTCTAAGGAGGTGACAGACTTTGAGAAATTAAAAGAGTTGATTTTGGTTGAAGAGTTTAAAAGGTCCGTGCCTAATGAGGTGAAGGAACACCTCGAAGAGTTAAAATTAGAAACTTTGCAGGAGGTGGCTATTGCAAGTGATGAGTACCTCCTCTCTCATAAAAATGTGATAGGGGAGGTACCCAGAAATGAGAAGTCTGGTTGGGTGAGAGTTAACAGGAATAGTAACCAGAACAGGTATAACTGGCCTAATGATAATTATGGTTCTCGTACTACTCCTGTTAACAGCTATAGAAGGCAGACCACAGATAACCCGGAGAAGTTGAGAACTTTGACTTGTTTCTTCTGTCATAAGAAGGGACACGTCAAGAGCATGTGTTATGCATTTAAAAGGTCACAAAGGTCCGAAAGACGACCGGTAATGGCCATTCGAAGGAATGAGAACGAGTCAGTGGCTGAGAACTCTAATAGTCAATGACTAGGCAATAAGTCACTGGCTCCTTTTCAGAATTTTTTATCTAATGGTTTTGTCCGCTCTGAGAATTCGACTGAGCAAAGAAAGGTTAAAATTTTGCGTGACACTGGGGCTGCTCAGTCTTTAATTCTCAGAGAATCTTTACCTATTGATTTAGAATGTTCAAATAAGGAATATGTTTTGTTAAGTGGTTTTCCAGATACGGTCAGGTCTTACCGGGTTGAGAGTTTTTATTTATCATGCCCGTCTTTTTCAGGTTATTTGAAACTGGCCATTATTGATAAATTTCCTATTAAAGATGTGGATTTGGTGTTAGGGAATGATGTCGCCCTAATAAATAAAACTTTCCCTATTGTGTTAAATTCCAGTAATGAAATATCTGTAGTCACTCGATCGAAGGCTAGTAGTGTTGACTCGGCCGAGTCGGTAGTTGATGTTGATTTGAATAGTTTAGATCGTAGTGATAGCTTAGTTGTAGATAGTGGTGTATTGGATAATAAACTTAATTGGACTACTAAGGAACTTATTACAGCTCAGAAAGCTGATTTTAAAGACCTGCCAGTTGAGTCTGGCGAAATTACTGATTTGACTGTCCCTCGATTTAAGATAATTAATAATATTTTGTACAGAGTAAGTAGACCTTTTGATGCCATTAACACAGGTTGTGAAATTATTAAACAGATTATGGTTCCTTTTGTTTATCGAAAGGAGTTAATGACATTGGCTCATGAAAATGGTTTGGCTGGTCATTTTGGTGTTTTTAAAACCACTCGTAAATTGTGTGAAAGTTATTTTTGGCCTAAGATGAAAGATGATGTTAAAAAATTTTAAATAGTTGTGATGCATGTCAAAAGGTCAGGGAAGCCTAATCAACCAATTCCAAAGGCACCATTACATCCTATTCCTGTTGTTTCTGAACCGTTCAGAGAGGTAATTATTGACGTGGTTGGTCCTCTGCCGAAAACTCGTAGTGGCAATCAGTATATTTTAATAATTATGGATAGGATGTCTCGATATCCTGAGGCAATACCACTACGAAATGTAAATACTGTTAAAATTGTTGAAGTATTAATTGAATTTTTCACCAGGTTCGGAATGCCCAAAGTAATCCAGTCTGATTGTGGGTCTAATTTTCTGAGTAAATTATTTAGGGAGAAGATGGCTGAATTAAGAATTAAACATGTGACTTCTTCTTCGTACCATCCTGAAAGTCAAGGTGTTTTGGAACGATTTAATCAAACCATGAAGTCTATGATAAGAAAATATTGTTTGGTTAATGGTTCCGAATGGGAAAAGGAACTACCTTATTTATTATTTGCATTTCGGTCAGTGCCGAGTCAATCTTTAGGATTTTCACCTTTCAGCCTTATTTTTGGTCATTGTGTGCGTGGTCCATTGGATGTGGTTCGTGAATCTTGGGAGGGGGACGCCCTGATATAAATTTATTAGATTATGTTAGTAATTTGGGTGATAAATTAACGAAGGCTTGGAAGTTTGCTGGTGAAAATTTATTGTGTAGCCAAAAGAAAATGAAATACTTTTTTGACAGAAAGACTAAGGAGCGTAATTTTGTAGTGGGTGATAATGTTTTGGTATTGCTTCCCATTCCAGGAAACCCTTTAAAAGCTTCATTTTCAGGACCGTGGAAAATTTTTAAGAAATTAAGTTATTTTAATTATTTAGTTGAAATTCCTGAAAGGAGGAGACCCTACCAGCTGTGTCACATAAATATGTTAAAAGCTTATAAAGGTCGTGACAAAGTTATTCCCGTGGCATTAGTTGGTGATACTACAAAGTGTAATGGTATTAATTCTTTTTCTTTTCCAGACGTGAGTCATTTTGATGATGATTGTTTTGATGGTGCCGAATGGCCTAATGATAATGAACATTCTTTACAAAATTTTTCAGAAATGGTTTCACATTTGAATTTAGTAGAACAGGGATCTTTGAAAAAGTTAGTTTTTAGTTATAAGGATTTATTTTCGGATGTTCCAGGACAGACCACTGTCCTTGAACATGATGTGGATGTGGGTAACGCAACTCCGGTAAAACAATCCCCTTTCAGGTTAAATCCATTTAAAAATGATGTTGTGGATAAAGAGGTTGATTATATGTTACGACACGGGCTGATCGAACCCAGCAACAGTCTGTGGTCTTCACCTGTTGTTTTGGTAAAGAAACAGGATGGTCAATTCAGGCTTTGTTTTGATTACCGCAAAGTCAACGAGGTCACAAAGCCTGATAGTTATCCTTTACCCAAGATAGAGGACTGTATTGACAGGATAGGGAATTCAAAATATATAACTAAATTTGATTTGTTAAAGGGTATTGGCAAGTTCCGCTGTCCAAACGGGCACGGGATTTGTCAGCGTTTGTAACGCAGCGAGGACTCTACCAATGTAAAGTAATGCCTTTTGGGATGAAGAATGCTGCTGCAACCTTTCAAAGATTAATGAATACTTTGGTCCAAGGTTTAGAGGGGTGTGTTGTTTATATTGATGATATTGTGAATTATAGTGATGACTGGGACACCCATCTTAAAAACGTATTAAGGCCTTATTTCAGGTACTTAAGAAAGCTGGTTTGGTTATAAACCTCAAAAAGAGTGAGTTTGCCAAAGCAAAGGTTGTGTATTTGGGTCACGAAGTAGGTTTTGGGAAAGTGGCTCCAAAACAGGCAAACGTAGACTCTATTAGGCATATTGAAATACCGAAGTGTCGCAGAGATGTCAGAAAATTCCTTGGTTTAGTAGGGTATTATCGTAGATTTGTTAAGAATTTTTCTAATATCGCTGAGCCCCTGACTAATTTATTACGTAAGAATGTGACTTTTGTATGGACTAATGATGCCCAAAATGCCTTTGAAAAATTAAAGCAGGTCCTAATGAATTTCCCTATATTGAAAGCCCCTGATTTTGACGTTCCTTTTTCGCTTGCTACTGATGCGAGTGATGTTGGGGTTGGAGCAGTTTTGTTGCAGGAAGATGCTCATGGAGTATCTCATCCTGTTGCCTATTTCTCCAAAAGTTATCCCCGGCACAACGGAAGTACTCGACTGTAGAAAAAGAGACTTTGGGATTAATTTTAGCTGTTAATCATTTTCATGTGTATTTATCCTCTACAGGGACTCGATTAAAATATTAACGGATCATAATCCGTTGATTTTCTTGAACAGGTTTAGGAATAAAAATCAACGGTTGATGCGTTGGAGCCTCCTGCTCCAGGAATGGAATTTTAGCTTTTCACATTTCCAGGCAAAGTAATGTTGTCGCTGATGCGCTGTCACGCATCAGTGACTGATCGATAGGTTGATTTGAGAAAAACCTTTTTGTTCTTCGTTAATTATTATTTGTAAAGTTGTTTTGTATATTTATATTAATTGATTTGATTAATTAATATTATTTCGTTGTTTATAAACAAGACAGTGGTTTGAATCCCACCGGTGACGAAGCACTTATCACTTATTATTGCCGTTGGGTGTAAGTTATTCCTGAGGTATTGTGAACTGCATATTAAACGAGATTAGTGGTTTATTATTTGCGAATAAAAAAGTTAATAGTACAAGCGAGATATATATATATATATATATATATATATATATATATATATATATATATATATATATATGTATGTATATATATATATATATATATATATATATATATATATATATATATATATATATATATATATATATATATATATATGTATATGTGTATATATATATATATATATATATATATATATATATATATATATATATATATATATATATATATATATATATATATATATATATATATATATATATATATATATATATATATATATATATATATATATATATATGAGTGAATGAAAGAAAATGTAGACAGTTACAAGGATTTTTGTTATGTTACACACGACCCAATATCATTGACAGTAAAGCAAATATCGTATGGGATAATGAAACTCCATTCTTCTTCATGTCTTGTATTACATATTACATGAGATATTCCGTGTTCAGGGGATCTGTAAAATCTAGACGACCGAAAAGAAACATTTATAATTTTAGAAAGAATGAACAAGTTTTATTCAGCTTTTGACCCAGATAACATGTGTGGAGGAATGAGGCAAGGAACAGAAGGAGGATGAAAATTTGCTTCAGTTCCCTTTCATAGGAAATTAACAGCAAGGGATACTTCTATTTCCTTAGTTGAAAAAAATTCTGAAAATATAGTGTTAAACGGAAATTGTCGTTCCTCTTTTTAGATCCAAAGGGAAGATATGAGACCTGATCTGCTTATTATGAGAAAGATTGTTATGGTTTGAAAATACTTTTAGATGAATCCTTTTATCAGGAGATCTGTTTTAATATGTGGTTAATTCCTGTCTGTTGTACGTCTGCTTTTTTGCTGATTTCCATCTTTAGTGTTGCATTGAAGGCCTATAAAGTTTAATGTTTTTAAATGTGCAGAGGTTCACATACAAGAAAAATGCGTTAGGCGTGATGAGGACAAAATTATTACTGCCATGATCTGTACAAATAAAACTGAATTAAACAATTTATGGATAGCAAGAATGAAATATTTTGTTGATATATTTTGCATAATTATTATTTAACTTTCACATTCGTTATTTGCTGTTCAAAAGTTGCAACTGGTCAGACGTTTCATATTCGCTAAGTGCTATCTTTGATGATGCAAATCTTCATCACTAAGATGTTAATGCGCTCCTTGAATTAGGCGGTGAGAGGAGAGTTCAAGAGAGCCAATTAGAAACTACATTAGAATTGCAAACTAAGATTCTCTTCTCAGGATTTAGAAAAAATATTCCAAGAACGGGGCCAGATATCGATTTTGTGGGGGAGACCGATTCCTCCCCATTGAGTATTGGGGCGAAAGACATCGATACCGTTGGAAGGTTCCATGTAAAATGAGTCATCCTGAGTTTCCAAACTCTGATGCTATTGTGCACAAAGACGATGTGAAGACACTGTAAAATCAGTCAGTGGTTTAGGGTAAAAGGCAGAAAGAAACGAAGAAATATACAGTAAAGAAAGGCACATTGCCGAAACAATAAGTAAATGATAAATAAGAGTACAGGTATTATATTTGATAATTCTTTGGAATAGTTTTGATAAGCTCTCGATTCTTTGAGCTATTCTGTGCGTATGGAAAATATTTCGTATTCACAGAGTTAATTTTTGTTATGCTTGAATTTCAGATACATACAGAGTTCAGACGGTTGTGCACCTTTATCTGCAAATATATTATAGTCATATGGCTTCTACCTTAAGTAAAAAATTTGCTTGTGACAGAGCCCTGACTCTTTTTCCGTCCTCCTGTGTCTGGCTCTGCATTAGAAAACAGAGCAGAAAAAAATTACAGAAAAGAAAAACATTTGAAAGGAAATTCATTTTTCAAATATGGTTTTTTTGGGTGAAGAATAAAGGGCGATTAGTAATTATGTTGACACAAAGAGTTTACGCTTTTACTGACAATTACTTAATCTTGCAATTTTTTTTTTTTTTGTAAAACAAGAAATGAAAATGAACTTTATTTCTGCCTACAAAGTATCATGACTTACAAATCGATAAATCCTTCAACCTTATATGACAACGTCTCTCGTGATCTTTCATAATTCTCCATTTTCACCCTTATAACATTTTATAACTGACTATGCCATTTGAAACATATTGTGAGCAAGGCTACAACTTTTTCCTACGAGCGGAAAGTCAGCAAAAGGATTTTATCACACGACTGAAATTTCTAACACGTTGGCTCAAATGTACAAGAGAACACGTTGCTGGGAGAGACAAATGTTGACAATGGTCTGCGATTTTTCCTCTTCGATGTGGTTCATTGTCAGTGAATTCCTGTTCTTTTGTAAGAAAATAATATATATATATATATATATATATATATATATATATATATATATATATATATATATATATATATATATATATATATATATATATATATATATATATTGACAGACAGACAAAGAATCTGGCTTTATACAAAGGAGCCTAGTAAATATTTTCTTTTTTTATATATATGATGAAACTTAGAATAACTCTGCAAAAAGTTATATTTCTTTTTTTTTATTAAGCCAAATTGCGTTTGAAATGTTACTTTTAATAAAAAAAAATAAATGTGTTCAGAATAAGATAATCTGTTCAGTTTGCGAAGAAAATACTTTCATATCAACTACAAAAAGCGACTCGCATGTCCATGTGTACAAATGTCGAGTGAGGTGGACATATGGTTACTTCCATTTCCCCTCTGCTTTCCAGCTCGATTTTTATACATACATACATATGTACATACATATATACATACATACATACATATGTATGTATGTATGTATGTATAAAATGTATCAAGCTATGGTAATGTATGTATAAAAATCAAGCTGGAAAGCAGAGGGGAGATTAAAGTAATCATATGTCCACCTCACTTGACATTTGTGCACATGGTCATGCGAGCCACTTTTTATAGTTGATACGAAAGTATGTTCTTCGCAAACTGAACAGATTGTCTTATTCTGTACACATTTATTTTTATTTATTTAGTAAAAGTAAGATTTCAAACGCAATTTGCGCTTGATAAAAAAAAAAGGAATATGACTTTTTGCAGAGGTATTCTAAGTTTCACCTTATATATATAAAAAGAAAATATTTACTAGGCTCCTTTGTATAAAGCCAGATTCCCTGTCTGCCTGTCAATTTAACCACGAATTAAGCGCATAGTTTCCTAGTAAAATAAAATTCCGAAGCAAAATTGTTTCTTTATCAAATTTTGCCATAAACAGCAGCCACGAAATTTGCACATCAAGGCCACGAGAATATACTGCAATTCCCTGAATCCAATAAAAGTAAATAAAACGTTATCACAGCCAAGAAATCCGACGCATAAAAGACGCTGGAAGACGACGGGGCAGACGGAGCGTGAAGCGAATGTGGTTTAGCGAAGAGAGCTCACAATAGTGTTGTCAAAACTGCCACCCACTCTCCCGAATGAGACCAGACAATGGGGTGGACACGCCACCAGAGAGGCTGATATCACTCGGTAAATAATGCGCTTTGAAAAGGCCTATTAGATAAGATATTTCTGTTCAGTATTGTTTATAAAGAGAGATCAGATAAGTTAATTTCATGAAGATATAATTAACCTCGGGAAAGGACCGTTGGATAAAATGTGCACATTTGATGTTGTTTATGAGGAGAGATTAGGTCATTATCCTTCTGGAGGAATTCTGAAGCTGTGAAAGAGAATATTAGATATAATATCCCTGCCCAGTAATGTGGACGGAAAGTGACCAGAGAATTAATTTTATGTAGACATAATTCTAGTAAAAAGACTACTAGATGAAATATTACTAATAAATATTGTTTATGAAGAGAGATCATAAAAATAATATAAAGAAGTAACAATAAATCTAGAAAAAGGAACGTTAGATAAAGTATACCCATCAATTATTTTTTTAAATTAATTTAACAAAAGAATTACTAAATTATAACAAATTAATTAAACCACCAAATGTATTGAATTTTAGCGTTATCTCTGAAGAGAGATTAGAGAATCTTATATTTTGAATTAATTATTAATCTATAAAAAAGTCATCACAAACAAAATGTACCTTTCCAATGTTGTTCATGGGTTGAAATTATAAAATTGTATTTTGGAAAAAAAATGATGTGCTAACTATAATAATGAAAGTTATTCACAAGGTATTGCAGTTGTAAATCCCATACTAGACGTGAAACAATATATTAGTAAACTACTAAATTTCCAAGGAACTAATGAAATATAGTAGAATAATATACATTCTTGAGAACATACTAACATTTATAAGTTACAAAAATACAATTTTGTGATTAGCAAATATAGGGGTTGCATTAAAGATCGTGAACAAATTTCATTAACACACATCTGCTGAAATACTTGATAAATGGTATTCAGGAGTAGCCATTGTAACATAACCTTAGAAACTTGCTAATAAATATGTTACGAGTACGGAAAGTCAAGTGAAAAACGCAAGGTGCGAAGGAAACTGACTAACGCCCAAGGGTCTTCCCGTAGTTACTATCCATTTCAGTCATTGTTTTTCTCAAATATCTTTCAAACTAATTATTTGATCGAAATGGTACTTTGACACAGCGTTCAAGACACCTCCCGCTAATTTTTGGTAATATAGTGCAATGTCAAATGGTTTTAGTTAAGGCTTTACTATTGACTTACATGGTGTTGCCAAGCATCGCCAAACTGTACATTCGAACGTCCTTTATCCCCATCCCATCGCTCCCTCCCCTTCCCACCTCATCCCTCCCTCAACCATTTTCCTCAGCCCTCTTTTCCTGTCTATGGGGGAGAGCGGACGTAGATTAGTCCTGCTGCAGCACTCATTCGACTTTGCCTTTAAAGGTCAAGAGTAAACGCCTTAACTAACTTCATTTGACAATGCACTTATTACCAAAAATTAGTGGGAGGTGTCTTGTACACTGTGTCAAAGTACCATTTCGATCAAATAATCAGTTTGAAAGATATTTGAGAAAAACCATGACTCGCGGTCCCTGAAATGGATAGTAGATAGACTCCATCAGTGATAAAAGACTTAGTCTCAGATTATAATTTTTGCATTGCTTTGGTAATCCCTCTCCGTTTGATTTTCCAAGGCAAAACTGCTCTCTGGAATGATGATTTCGATGTGAATTTTAATAAACCAAGTACCTTAAACATGCGTAATTTTATTTTCAGTCCTTTTCTCTATTACTCGTGATTTCACTAAAGGAAAAAAATTAGCTTCCAGAATTAGCAAAATGAAAACATTGCAATTAAGTTAATGCTTATTTGTTTTCTATGGCTCCTATTTCTGTTATTTTTAAAAATAAAAAATAATATTCCTAACATTTACATAACGATGAAATGCAAAAAGAAAATATTGTTAAACTTTTAATCATGTAGTTTGGCAATATCTTATCTGAAAAATTTACAGAATTTCTATGCATCCCTGAGAAAGAATAGAGAAGAAACGAAAATTCATAGAACGGTTACAATTCTGTTGGCTGCAGATCTGAAATATTGCCCTCTTGTATAAGGCTTGTAGTTTCAAAATTTATACATCGTAGGACTAAGGATGAATAGAATGTACATGAATCCATGCCTTCTTTTTGACAAGTAGGTTACTTGCACATTCAAATAAAGTTAATTCTTTAATAGAAAAGACGTGGAGTTTTCTTTAAATAAATAAAAAGGCATTATGATGAAAATATTATGTGCAAATAATGAAGTAATCATCATGGTTTATCTTTGCTGAGTAATTATAAATTCATCAGTCAATTGACATTTGATTATTTGCAGCTATTTTTCTGCCCATTTCCATAAGAGCCCAATCATATTTCTCGTATAGAACGATAGAGGAATATTTGAGTTTTATAGCATCTCAGGCCATTGTTCCTTAAGCATGGATTTGTCAGTGGATTCCAAGAACCACCATAATTAATATTTGATGGGTTAAAATCTGATGCCAACTTGGATCTAACAAGTGATTATACTATTGATTAGAAAAAGGGGCTAGAACCACTGAAACATTGAACAGTTATTAATCATCGGAACAATATAACCTTCACCTACGTATCTACATTTGTTTCACGAAAGTCTTGTAAATAATAAACTATAGTTATAAAAAAAAAAAAAAAAAAACATAGCCTCATCTTTAGAACACCAGGTTGAAACTCTCCATTTATGGCTGTCTACCAACATTAAACATTAAACATCTCAAACCTCTCTTGAAGGAATAAGCTGAGGTACTTTAAAGGGATTTCCTATGTATAAAGTCTTTCGTTGATGTTCCTTTTTATGATGCAGGACCCACTGCGCTAATTCTCCGAATCTTATGTTTTCCTGTAGGAACGTCATGAAGTTAATTTCCTTAGTTTAAGACAGTTTTATGCCAGTATGAGCACTGACGCTAAGACGTAAATGAGGTAATGTGTGATGGGATAAGAGCCACGATGTGAAGCTCTAGAATCTGCCGAACCAACTGTGATGAAAACGTTGTAAGGTCCTAGAAAGCTGAGACAATACATTGTTTTCGAAGGATATGACATGTAATGTTGTGCACCCTTGAACTGTTGCTATATACTTATCCAGTGGACTTTTTCCTATGACAGTAAATACCATCGGTAAAGCTAAAAACATTCATCATTCGGATTCTGTTATGTAAAATGGAAATCCTCCTGTTTGCCATGAATGAAATGGATTGGAATATAAAATATAGGGTAAGGGGCAAGCGATAGGACCTATGAGGTCTTTCAGCGCTGAAGGGGAAAATAAGAGTTGAAAGTTTTTAAAGTTGCAACAAAAGGAAAACCTCAAAGCAGTTGCACTGTGAAACAATTCATAGGAGAGGGTGGAAAGAAAGATACAAGAAAGAGAATATGATCGGATATACAGTAAAAGGAATGAAAAGTGTTTCAGCTAGGAGCCGAAGGAAAGCTGCAAGGAACCTATAGCATTGCCTACAATGACATCACTTCCCCCCTACGGGGCACGTCATCTAAGTAGGACAACACGAAAAGGCAGTCTCGTCCAAGGTTATGGGTGCTGTTGTAAAGGAGCCGTGTCATTTAATAATGTCTTCGATTCACGATTGAATAATCGTCGCATTTATGTAGTAAAATGACAGTGACCAGACTCATCCATCGTCTCACCTGTTATTGAACCTGTAATGGTGCAACAATACAATAAATTCAGGGGCACATAACTGATACCTTCGAGGACGCTATCTGGAGGAAGTTCCATCTGTTCTAGACAAAAGTAAAGACATCTATTTGCTGTTCTAAAGCCACTTTATAAAGCTAACCAACAAACAGTACTCTACTCGAGGGATTCATATTTTGCAACTGGGCAGTTATAAGTGCTCAATATGATCTTTGATTCATTGATGAATGCCTTCCTCAGCCTGAAATTAGTTCAGCACATATTGTTGACACTATCATAAGAATATGACGAGTAATTCCAAAAACTACTGGCAAAATGCACCTTTTTAGGCGTCTCACTGACAGTGCTTTATTGGCTGGTGATACGGATAATAACCGAAGATTATTTATCAGCTATAGCCTACTGGTCAGAATATACAAAATACAAATGACTCTTATATTATTCATGAGAATAGCGACCTCATACATGACAAAGTTCTTCTGCAAAGATTTCGCCAGTCATATGGTTGAGCTTTTTTTTAATCAAAAGTCGTTTTTTTATATTTATATATATATACTCGATCCGTCATGAACAGATGTGGCAGTTTTATCGTTTTTCTCTCAGCAGACATGATTTGACAGCTTCATGTTTGATTCGACCATCCTGTCCGCGAAGACACGAGATAGAGATGTGTCACTTTTATATCTCAGTATTACAAATTCATAAAATCTAACCTACTTCATCGTGGAGTGCTATTTGTCATTACCTCACTATTAATCCCAGCTCCATTCACTAAAAACCATTATTACATTTTGTACAATTCAGTTTTCATCGTGTGACGATTTACAAGCTTTTGCCCTGGGTCCCAAGACTCATTAGAAGTGAATTCTGTTTGCCATAAAAGGATTTCCAGGAATGTATAAGCGCATTGTACTCTAAAGAGTATCACCTTCATCCCTAAAGACATGCACAAACACACACACACGTAATCGGCTTTTGAAGCTACTTTAATGTGATCTTGAAGATGTGTTTGTGCTTAGCTGTTAACTCCGCTTCCGTCTTTTAGCATTTTCGTTCTAAAATCGTAGATTCTTACGTTCTTCCTTTCACTAAAGATGCTCCCTAATCATTCCTACTTGGAAATCTCATTGTACTGGGATGCTTCTAGCATAGGCACCCTCCTTGAGAGGATTGACTTTATTATTATTATTATTATTATTATTATTATTATTATTATTATTATTATTATTATTATTATTATTATTATTATTATTAATGGTTTCTATACGTTAGTCGTAAGGGTAAAATCTTGGTTTAGTTCCGCTGGGATGGAACGATTCCGTTTCCACTGACGAGTATATGACATCTTAGCAACCATGAGGCTACCACTCCTCATACTGCTCCGAGTGTGATTGTTCATTGAGCTCGGTTCATTGGCTTTCGTTCTTCTCTTTTGGTTGCATTTTCTTTATTTTTCCATCTACATTAAATATGAACAAAATAAAATAGATTAGGAATAAAAAACTGGCATTCTAGTGTCTGACGAATAAATAACACTACTATATTCCTATTACACGCTCAAAATAAACTACATTTCTATAGATTTTTTCCAGAACGAAAGGCCCTTTTAGTTTTGTTTTGTAAAGGGTCATTGGGGTGACAAAAACGTTGACAACACGGGTGATTCATGACAATATGCAAGCAATGGGCATAATGGTTGAAATGACTTTTTTGGTTTATGGTTTAGGAAATTAAAATCTATATTCCGCTGTGCGGATTAGTGGCGTTTCTGATGCCTCCAGTAATTTGAAAAATATTATTCAGGAACTTAAAAATCAATGTATATTGACGAGATTTGCTAGATTTTTCAGGATGTTTAAAAATCATTTGCCAATGTTACCACTGCCGTACTTATGAAAATATTCTTCGGTGATCTAAAAAAAAAAAAAAAAAAAAAAACCTGTGGAGCACATTAATTAATATCAGGCCAGCTTAGTTGTCAACCTATCCAATAACATATTCAACTTAATAAAAAACATAATTAATCTTACATCATTGTTCCCTGAAGACATTTTTATTAAGCAACATTTATTTCATTTGGTCAACCATTCAAGAACAGCCGCCACACCAAAGAGTAAAATAACGCAAAATACCAAACAATAAAACGAATTTACAGTTAACATTTCCATAAACTTCCTGTTAAAGAGGACAAATAAAAATTCATGTGTTTCTCCGTTCATTAACATTTTTATTTGGGGTTTATACATTCACTGGTTCTTCCTGTTTTAGCAGACTGTTTGCAAATCATTTTTGTACGTAAGCGCTGCCTCTCTTCCAAGTCATCTACTTTTTAATCACTCGGTAGACCCCGTTTTAGTTGTTTAGCCTCTCGTTAGCGTTTTTACACATAAGAATTTTGTTTGTTCTTCAGTGCCCCTCCTTGAATTGCACATTGGTCATAAAGATTTTTCTCCCAAAAACACATATCAAGACTTTCTAATTTGTCTTTCTCCGCTCATATTTTCACTACCATTTCCAGTAACTCTCTTCCTATCAAAAGTATAATCTTTCTTTTTTTTCTTCCTGGTTTTTTAACTACTGGTAACCTTATCTTGCTTTTTACAATGCAATTCCTTCTATATTATTCGACTGAATATGATTAAACAATCATTCATTCGGTATATAAATTCTTACCCTCTTTTTTTTAGTTTAACTAATAACATGCATTTGTCAAGGTAATCTGAGAAAAGATATATGTAATTGTAGTAGTCATAATGTCCTCTTAACTTTGGAATTCTTTGCGCTTCTTTGTCACTACAAAGCGTTAAGATCAAAGTGCAAGAAATTTTATAAGATATATATATATATATATATATATATATATATATATATATATATATATATATATATATATATATATATATATATAATTTTTTTATCACACCGTGATTTATATACAATCATGAAGCTACAAATGTCGCTTAATATCAAATTCACGCTACTTCAGGAATATCTCCGATGGAGAATTGTCGCCGAAGGGGAATTTATATAAGTGATAAATGAATTGGTGTCGTCGGGACACGAACCCTTGACATGAAACCTATTCAGCGACTCCAGTAGACGCTACCCACTGAGCTATCAAGAGAGGTATAAGTCTTTGCCGAGTCTGCGGTACTGTTTTTACCCGTCATGAGCGGGGAAATATACTTAGCCTCGGCAATGACCCACCTCCGCCATGACAGTTCATTGGTACGTTTGGAATATGCAGCTCTTATTACGAAATTTTTTATCACACCATGATTTATATACAATCATGAAGCTACAAATGTCACTTAATATCAAATTCACGCTACCTCAGGAATATCTCTAATGAAGAATTGTCGCCGAAGGGGAATTTATATAAGTGATAAATGAATTGGTATCGTCAGGACACGAACCCTTGATGCGAAACCTATTCAGCGACTCCAGTAGACGCTACCCAGCTATCGAGAGAGGTATAAGTCTTTGCCGAGTCTGTGGTACTGTTTCTACCCATCTTGAGCGGGGAAATGTACTTAGCCTTGGCAATGACCCACCTCTGCCATGACAGTTCATTGGTTCGTTTGGAACATATATGTATATATATTATATATATAATTTATATATATATATATATATATATATATATATATATATATATATAATTTATATATATTTATATATATATATATATATATATATATATATATATATATATATATATATATATATATATATATATATATATATATATATATATATATATATATATATATATATATATATATATATATATATATATATATATATATATATATATATATATATATATATATATATATATATATATATATATATATATATATATATATATATATATATATATATATATATATATATATATATATATATATATATATATATATATATATATATATATATATATATATATATATATATATATATATATATATATATATATATATATATATATATATATATATATATATATATATATATATATATATATATATATATATATATATATATATATATATATATATATATATATATATATATATATATATAAATATTTCTGACTCACATCGGGATCGAGCCCAGATCTTTCAGGTGAAAGGCAAGGGCGCTATCCACTAGGCCATACAAGTCTAAAAGAAGTTGGAACCTGAGAGCAACTGCACCCAAGGAATTACCTGGGCAAGCTAACTGCTTGCATAACAGCGAGTTTTCCCCAACTTCCCGACTCAGCAATGACCCAATAGACAGCATTTCATTCGAATTATCCCTTCTGAGTGAATAAGATAGAAATAATCAACACACAACCATGTGTGGAACAGAAATCAATTTCTGACTCACATCAGGATCGAATCCATGTCTTTCAGGTGAAAGGCAAGGGCGCTATCCACTAGGCCATACAAGTCTAAAAGAAGTTGGAACCTGAGAGCAACTGCACCCAAGGAATTACCTGGGCAAGCTAACTGGTTGCATACCAGCGAGTTTTCCCCAATTTCCCGACTCAGAATGACCCAATAGACAGCATTTCATTCGAATTATCCCTTCTGAGTGAATAAGATAGAAATAATCAACACACAATCACGTGTGGAACAGAAATAACTTTATGGCTCAAATCGGGATTGAACCCATGTCTTTCAGGTGAAAGGCAAGGGCGCTATCCACTAGGCCATACAAGTCTAAAAGAAGTTGGAACCTGAGAGCAACTGCACCCGAGGAATTACCTGGACAAGCTAACTGCTTGCATACCAGTGAGTTTTCCCTAATTTTCCAACTCACCAGTTTATTTCTGTTCTGCACGTGATTGTGTGTTGATTATTTCTATCTTATTCACTCAGAAGGGATAATTCGAATGAAATGCTGTCTATTGTGTGTTTATTATGTATATATATATATATATATATATATATATATATATATATATATATATATATATATATATATATATATATATATATATATATATATATATATATATATATATATATATATATATATATATATATATATATATATATATATATATATATATATATATATATATATATATATATATATATATATATATATATATATATATATATGGTAGAACTAAGTAATAGCTCCATGGTGGCAATTACCTTCTAACTCAACTTTTCTACAGTTTTTTGGTTGCTAATTATGAATTTACCTTCAATTTTTGTTGCACGAATGTAGTTAACCTGCAATTAACCCCTGAAGTCCATCCAACAAGGTAGGGGACCTGATGGGAAAGCGGAGTTATGGGTGGGGTATACCATGGGGACAGGTGATTTGCTCCCTCCCAACCAACAAGCTAGGGGACCCGATGGAAATGTGCGGTTATGGGTGGGCTATACCACTGGGACAGTGTTATTTGGGTATGTAACGGCTCACCCACTTGTTTCTACCCTACAATTTAGGGGACACCTAGGAAAACGGGGTTACGAGTGGGGTAGACAACGAGGGATCAGAAGTCGGCCAAAATTTACTTTTTACAGTACCTCAGACATGAAAAACCCCTAAATAAACAGAGAACAAACAAGAACATTAAATGAACTGACACAAAGACAAACTCTCCCATTACTACTGTCCTTCCGAACACTGTTGCCCAGACGCACACTTACTGGGGAGCCATTGGTTCATACCTCACTCCCTTACTGTGAAAACTCTGAGGTTGGAGGGGCTAATCCCTGCAATCACTTATCTAACCAATCACATTGCGCTGTTAGCCCTCTGTTGAGGAAAACCTCCCAAACCTTACCACTCACGGTTGCTAACATGCCTTTCTATTGGAGGTGCTGTGGGGGGTTTCCGGGGTTCACATACGCGTTCTTCACAAGACAGAACACGGGTACATCTGTTATGAACGGTTCATATCCTGTCCGGCAAGTGCAATAACTTGTTAACATGTTTTCCCTATGCATGAAACTAACACACCCTGCATACAATCCTCCCAAACTATAACTTAACACAGCAAAGAATAAAACACATAAGTTTTTGAGTTTTTTTTATAAGTTTCACCGTTCTTGGTTGCACTTACTGAGACTTATTGCAACATAGGTAGCAACCCCACCCCCGGGCCAGTACTGAACATGGCAAAGGGAGATTCCATCCCCCCGAACCCACTACTAAATACGGCAAAATGCATTTACCCTGCCAAGCCACTACTAAACATGGAGAAAATGTATTTGTTCCCCAAAAAAAAGCATTTTGCCTGAACACATTTTTCACACTCGAGTTTCATTTCTTTACTTTGCTGTCATAACCAGGGACATTCCATCCCCCTGAACCTACTACTAAACACGGCAAAATACATTTAGCACGCCAACCCGGTACTGAAAACGGCAAAAGTGTATCTGTACCCCAAAAAAAGTATTTTGCCTGAACACATTTTTCACACTTATTTTCGTTTCTTTACTTTGCTGTCATAACCAGGAGATTCCAACGCCCCCGTACCCACTACTAAACACGGCGAAATGCATTTAACACGCCAGCCCAGTACTAAACACAGCGAGAGTGTATCTGTACCCCAAAAAAAGCATTTTGCCCAGACACATTTTTCACACTCCAGTTTGGTTTCTTTGCTTTACTGTCATAACCACCGAAGCTTTTTTCAACAGAACCATTCCTATTACTGCCACATAAGTTTCCCCTTCCCCCAAGTCCCTCATGCAAACCCTTCCCCTAGTGTCCATTTGTGCCAAAACCTCCCCCCATCAAGCCCACCCCCTCTTAACCCACCACACCTCTTATCTGCTACCCAGGCCTATGCCTTAAAACATACACTTTTTGCACTTTCTTGTTCAGTACACTGGCTGAATCCCTTCCGTCCACGTTGCCGCTAACCCAGCATACCCTTCCAGTGACTTGCGTTAACTGCTATCTCAGTTACTGCAATTTTCTGTCTATTACTTAGGCAATTACGAATGCCTAATTAAACTTTGCCAAGAACATGGCCTGCTAAAAACACAGTGCTTTTGTCCACACTGTGGTAGGGAGTGTCACCTTGACCAGCAGAAGAGGGCATTTAGGTGCGACAGAACCTACGTTACAGTCAGAAGAAGGGCCGGAAGAGGTGTAGCTTTTACCAGTCGCTGTTCTGGAAAATCTGGTTTTCTGGTTCCCGCTTTGACGTTGAGACTGTCCTCTTCTTTTGCTTTATATATGTATCAAACTGGTTCTCTTGTTCCGCTGCTAGATCAGGACTTAACTTGAGCAATGTTGCCATTAATGACTGGTCTAGTTTCGCCGCGCGTGAGGTAATAATCAACTGGTGTATAAAGCAAAACAGGAGGATTGGTGGGCTCGGCACGACTGTCAAAATTGACAAGGCCAAGTTCGGCAGGAGGAAGTGCTATGCCAGCAGGGTAGTTGAGGGCCAGTGGGTGTTTGGTGCCATCTGCAGAGAAACCAGAGGCTTTTTCGTTGTGCTTGTGGAAGACAGGAGTGCTGCCACTTTAGTAACCATAATTAAAGATTTCATTTTGCCCAGCACAACTGTCATCTTGAACTGCTGGAAGGCCTACAATTGCCTCAGGACCGAAGGCTACAAGCACTTGACGGTCAACCACTCCTTCAACTTCGTTGACCTGGAAACTGGTGCCCACACCAACACCATTGAGAAGAAGTGGCGGGAACTCAGAGCCAGCACTCCCAGGGTCAGCAGGAGGAAGTACAATTTTGTAGGCTGCCTGGCTGTAGCTTACTTTAAGATTCACTTCCATGATCCCAACACCAGGTTCCACGCATTTTTGAAAGCAGCGGCTGACCTCTACCCTCCCAGTCCCTAAGGTAAGGCCAGTCACTTCTGTTCGTGTCAACTTTTTTTGGGTGGAAAATATGTATTACTTTCAGGTTACTTCTTCCAGACAACACTAAGTGCTTCTCTGCTCCTACTTTTCCCTTGAAAACTGGTTTTATTTACACTTTTAGGGCTTCTGGTAAAGATGGTGAAGTTTATTTTTTTGTAGGCCACATTCTTTGTCCCCATGCCCATTATAGGGGAGTATTGCCTCCCTCCCCCACCAACCACTGTTACGTTTCTACTAGCACAAGTTCTCA
>NC_089752.1:88690879-88730879 GCF_040412425.1 Macrobrachium rosenbergii
CCTAGGTACATCTGCAAAAATTTCAAGGGAAAATTTGAATAACTTCACTTAATTCATTACTTTCTTCACCACTCAGATGTTTTAGTTTGTTCTCCAAATTTTCCAATATTGAAGAATTGTTCATCTTGTTTTCAGCTCCCAATTTGTAGCCATCATTGTCTTCTGTGGATTAAGTTGTTTGGGCCATTGACGCTGTTTTAGTTCTAGTCTCTGAGAAGTAAGGTATCAAATGATTCACATGTATCATCCTGTCGTTTCCTTCTCCCTAACTAAGTTTCTCTTTCTCTTATCTTATAAGGACCTTGAAACTTATTGGTAAGGGGAAATCTTTTCACTGGTAAGAACACTAGAACTTGCTGTTCAATACTAAAATTTCTTAGCTTAGTCTTAGCATCATATTTCCTTTTAATTTTCTCTTGACTTATTTTCAAATTTTCTATAGAGAATTTTCTAATTTCTCTTAACGTTTTCCTCAAGTTCTTCACATATTCTCCTTGGATTTCCTCTTGATTTTCTTCCCAATTCTCTGCAAGAATTTTCAATGGACCTCTCACGTCTCGACCAAAAATCATTTCATCTGATGAACATCCCATACTTTCTTGGTAAGCACTCCTAACTTCAAATAACATCAAGGGTAAACCAGCATCCCCTTCTTTTCCTGATTCATTACAGTGCTTTGTTAACATACTTTTCAAAGTCTAGTGGAACCTTCCCAAGGCTCCTTGAGTCTCTGGGTGATAAGCAGTTGACAACTGTTGTTTCACTCCTAACAAGTTCATCACATCCTGGAATAATTTTGAAGTAAAGTTCGTTCCTCTATTACTTTGCACAATTTCTGGTATTCCAAACTTGGAAAAAACTCCACCAACTCCTCAGCAATTACCTTTGCACTTATACTTCTTACATGGAATCGCTTCATGATACCTTGTTACAACACACATTAATGTAAACTGATAATAATTTTCTTTCTTTCTTTTTTGGAAGCGGTCCAACCACATCTATAATCACCTTGCTTAAGGGTTCTCCTGTAACTTCTATGGGTTGTAGGGGGGCTTTCTGAATAGTTTCATTCGGTTTTCCAGGTATTTGGCAAGTGTGACACTCACTGCAAAACTTGCTAACATTCTTGTGAAGTCCAGGCCAGAAAAAATACTTCATAATCTTATCAACAGTCTTCCTGATTCCCATATGTCCAGACTCGTGAGCTACTGCTATCACTTGCTTCCCCAACAGATATGGAATCAAAATTTAATGATATTCCCCCCATTCATCATTTCCTGGTATATCTGCTGGTCGATGCTTCCTCATTAGCAATCCTTCCTTTAGATAATAACAGGTAGGAGTGTTGCATCTCCTCTTGATCAATAACTCTGAAGAACAAATCAGCCAATGTTGTATCCTTCTTCCGCAGTTTCATTAGTTTCTTTCTAGTCACTTGACCAACTTCAAGGGCTGAACTCTCAATATCTGCTAACTCTGCTACTGTAGTTTCACTACTACCTTCAGGAACACTTTGACTATGCTGAGTCTCTTCAATAACAACTGGATCCTCTTCTTCTTGGATAATCTCTTCGTTACTAACATTAGGGGAACCTTCACTTTCCTGGAACAGCTCTTCTAAGCTCAAAAATCCTTCACTTGATCCTTCTGGTACAGGTAAATCCTCAGTTTCTTCACTTGCAAACGTAGTTCTCTTCATACTCCTGGTAGTTACACAACTTGGAAACAGGTGGGGGTTTTTCTTCTCTAACTCTACCATAGGACTAATCCTCAATGGTTTGTCTGTCACTATAGAACAAGGAACAAAGAGTACACCACCCACTTCGTTACCCAGTAAAGCATGTACACCTTCAACAGCTAGTGAGTCCTTTACAGCAAAATCAATGCTTCCTGTCACCAATTCACATGACAAATGTAAGCGACTTATAGGAGTTACTTCCTCTCCTCCCATACCCTTCAGAATAATTGAAACTCCGGTGAGATTCTTCTCCAACTGTGGGTGAGCACTATGAACTACCACATTATGGTTACTCCCTGTATCACATAATACTTTGACCGGTACCTGCACACTCGCTCCTTGAGTTGTCAGCAAACCTTCAAAGACATATGGCTTAAAAGCCTCCAAACTACTCTGCCACTCACTGCTTGAGGTTACATTTCCACTGGTTGCTAAACACTCTGCTTGTCTAGTCTTGTATTCAATGTGAGGAATATTTGCTTCACCTGGTTACCTTTAACCACTTGACCAACTGGTTTAGTCTGCTGTTGCGTCTGATAACAATCTCAACTGTAGTGTCCTACTCTTCCACAATTGTAGCAGACAACATTACTCTTCTGTATCTGTCTTGAGAAACTGGATGATGAGGATTTAACATTTGATTGCTGAGGGGTATTTCCTGGCTCTGTAATGGCATAGCCACTAGCAGGGTTCCTAGTGTCAATGTTACTAAAATTCGAATAAGACCTAAAACCTGTGCGTTGTTGGTTCTGATATGTGACTCAATAATTCCTTTTGCTACTGATTATATTGTAGTCCTCGTTCAGTGTAGCAGCTTTGTCAAGTTTCTTAATCTCTCTCCCTCTTAAATAAGCTGTTATGTGTTCAGGAATTCCTCTAAGATATTGTTCTAGGACTACTAACTCCTCAAGTTTGTCCATAGATTTAACTTTAGCAACCTCCAACCATCGTTTGAAACATCTTATTTTATAGGCATAATCCAAGAAAGTCATCTTGTCATCCTTTCTCGAAGATCTGAATCTTTCATTGTAATATTCAGGGGTCATCTGGTAAACTTGTATCACATTGTGTTTCAGTACATCGTACTCTTTACACTGATCAGCTGATAAGGTTAAATAGGCACTTCTACCTTTACCAATGAGAACACTGAACCAAGACTGACCATTTATCTTCTGGTCATCCCATACCTAAACCCACTTTTTCAAAGTGATCAAAAAACTCATCTGGGGCTTCTTCTGTAAGCTTTGGTATTGCTTCTGCACTCTTACTACACCAAACACAGGGTCTGAGTTACCTTGGATATGGTTATAGAGTGTTACAGGTAATGTGGATCGAGCTTTGATTAACTCCATCTCCCTTTCATGTCTTGCTCTTTCTCTGTCTTCTTTTTCTCTGTCTGCCTGCATCTTCAGTCTAATCAAATTTCCTTCTGCTTCTAAATGCCTAAGCTCTGCTCCTGCATCAGTGTTCTCTTTCTTTTGCTCTTGCTTATATGAAATCTCTATTTCAGCTGCAATCTGCAATTATTGTGCCTCATTTAACTCTTTGTCTACTTTACCAGAGTCCATCAATGCTTGGATTGCAATACATTTGATTTCTGCCTCAATCATACCACTAGTCACATTACCCTCACATGCCACTGCAAAAGCAGTCCACTGTGCCTTAGTCAGGTTGGATTCATAACTCTTGGATGGATGGAGTTGCTAAAAACTTATGAACTTCGAACAGAGCCATTTTTACTAAGTTATTCAACAAATAATTTACAATACAATTCAAAACAACTATGTGGTCACTCTCCTATCAAAATATATCCCAAACAACACCAGTATAAAATATAAACCAGAGTGATATTTTGTTTTGTTCTCCAGGGTCTGGGCACCAAATAATATTGTCATGATGTGTACCAAGTGCCTGGTTATTGCTCAACTAGTCAAAAAATCCAAAAATTTACCTCACTTCAGCCAGATACCTGAACTCTCGTAACAATAAAATTACGACTGAGCACACTAAAGGTAACAGTGATCCCTTAAAACTTACTTATCACTTGAAAAATCAAACTAAGTTTATCAAGATATGTGTGAGGTATTAAATATACTAGAGGAAAAAGGGCATTACTCCATCAAACAACTATAATTGTTTCCCTGGTCTTAACCCTTAAGGGACAGATTGAGCTTCAGTGTGAAGTAAAACAGGATTGGGGAGGTGGATGGATTGAGCCTCAGCCTCAGTGTGAAACAATGTTACCCATCACTGTTATGGTAACAAAGATCTGAAAGGGGGTGCCAATACTTCTATATGCTATAAATTCACTAATGGCAACTTTTATACTGACCTGAGAGTTGTGCCAGTTGCCACAGAGGTCTTTTCACAGACATCAGTAATACTTGTAACCTAAAGGGTGAAAGTACTACATCTCTCTCTCTCTCTCTCTCTCTCTCTCTCTCTCTCTTTGCTTGTAAATATATGAAGGGGTCGCTGTTGCTTTTTGTTTTTGTCTTTTACGATAGTATGTCAGTTGCAAATGTAATTTTACAAAGAAAATTGCAAAGAAATATTAGAAAAAGCATGTAAAAGTAAAAAAAAAAAGTTACTAAATCTTCCTTCTCGTGAATTTATGTGAATATTTTTCAACAAATATGCAAAAAATTTGTTACTGCTTTTATTTCTTATCTGTTTTGATATTTTGTGAGCAGTAATAATAATTTTACAAAATACAATAAATTTATTTATTAGAAAAAACATATATAAGTTGGTAAAATTTACGATTGTCTTGTAAATGAGGTCCCACTGGGTTAAAAATAGACATTTTCAACTTCTAGTGGAAAGTAGGGAAAATTTTTTAGAATTTTTTTATTTATACAGTGTAAATGTGCGTGTCATTCTCTTTCTGTTGATGTGATTTTTTTTTTTTTTTGCTGACCTCAAAGTTTCCTCGGCCTGGGGTGCAGCACATTGATAAATTATGCCGTCCCTTAAGGGTTAATTCACCTCAGCAAAACTAAAGGGAACAAAACATGTTTATCACTTTGCCTTATGCACACACAATTAATCCTACTTACTGGTGGTCAACAAATGAAACACTGTGTTTAAGAACTTTAAATACCAAAAAATTATTTTTAACTTCAAAATTTATCATTAGAATTCACAATCTGAAAAATTAACCATTTCTTGAAAACAACTCAAGAATTTAATTAATTCTTAAACAAGATTAATTCACAAAGCTTTAATTTATCAAGAAATTCCGTTAACTGAACAAATTTACACTATTAAGAATTACTCAAGATTTGAAAAGGTAACCCTGACAAATGAAAATCAAATCACGTATGCAATGTTAAATATCAAAAAGAGGTAAAATGCAAAGTAAATAAATGATAAATCACCAATACAAAAATTGGGTAAAAATTAAGAAATTGCAACCACAAGAACACAGAAAAATGAAACAAAATAAGAACACAAAGAAATACACAAAAGATTTATCAACAATAATTTCACTAAGGCAAAATCTCCCTAATATTTGTTATTATACCATGGTGATAATAAATAAAATCCACTTTACCTTACACAAACTTGTAACGCTTTTGTAAGATCCCTTGCTGCAGCACAAAACACTCTTTTTATATGGTGCCTGCAAAATTAAACAGCTTCACCAAACTCAGATCTTAAAAGTTATATTACCAGTGACCACAATATTTATGTTTTAAATTTTACTCTCTTTTGAAGGAAGAGAGGGATAAGATAGAAAGAGAGACCAACCAAGTAACTCCTACAAGGTCTCTTACAACAATGAAAGCCTCCCAAATTCTACTATGAGAAGTAATCCTTGTTGCCATTAAGACATTTTTGGGAATTGCCCCAGGATTTTTCCCTGAAAAGGAAAAAGATAACAAGGGAATTTTCTCCTGGGTAGGGATGTAACAAGGGAATTTTCCCTTAGGTCTGAGAGGGCTCTTTAGCCTGTCATCATAGCTGACAGGGGATTTCCTGTCTTAACACATGTTCAAACAACAGGCTACAAGTGTTATCCAAACCTGGCATCCCATATCTCTTTTAATGACAGCTTAAGTAGATAAGGCACTATCCTTCGAAAAAGAGGGGTTTACCCTGATTGTACATCTGATGCCTGGGTAAACATCAGCCTACCAGCTGTGTAAACGTGATCCTAACAGCAAAAATGTATTTTAGTTGCAAAATCACGCAGTCAAACTAACCCTTTTAAGATCTGAGATTTGATATTTCAACACACAGCACATGGTAAATATAAGAGAAAACACAGAAAACATATACATTATAAAGCCACATCATTATAATTATATATATATATATATATATATATATATATATATATATATATATATATATATATATATATATATATATATATATATATATATATATGTGTATATATATGTATGTGTATATATGTGTGTGTATGTGTATATATATATATGTGTATATATATATATATATATAATATATATATATTGACTTATATATATCTTTGCATTTTTTATATTTTTTTGTTATATATGCTTGTCACTACAAAGCCTTAAGATCCAAGTGCATAAATATAAAGAAACTATGATATCCGGCAGCAGGAAATGAACTATATATATAATCAGAATGAGGTATATTTGTGGACCTGACCACGATATAGGATAAAGTCTGTTACCTCTTGTACATATATATATGTATATATGATATATAAATTATATATATAAAGACCCACCCTATCCATCATAGCCAGGTGGACAATCGATTTTTATTGCTTTTAGGCTGAAATATATATATAGAATCCACTGGTCACTTTTTACCTGATATATATATATATATGTGATAGCTACAATGCCCTATATAACTCCTCGAGTTCTTTGTGCTTTTTCAAGGATATATTTGTAACTACAAAGCCTATAAGGTCCAAGTGCAAAAATATGAAGAATATTATGATGTCTGGTAGCAGGAATATATAAACATAGGTCCCTATATATCAGAAAGTGAAAAAATATACCATTGTCAACCTCACCACAAGAAGGATATATATATTGCCTCCGCATATATATATATATGTTGTTTTCAGATATATATATATAGTGCTGGAATAGATATATTCTCACCATCATAGGCAAGTGGACAAAGAGATTTATAGCTTTAGGAGAAAATAAATATAAATAGTGAATCTACTGGTCACATTTTGTGTGTGCATATACAATTGTAATAGCCACAATGCCTTCTTACTTCTTTTGAATTCTTTTGGATTTTTTTTTATATATGCTTGTCATTACAAAGCCTTAAGATCCAAGTGCAAGAAATATAAAGAAACTATGATGTCCGGCAGCAGGAAATGAACCCAGTTCCCTTAATCAGAATGAGGTACGTTTGTGGACCTGACCACGAGAAGGATAAAAGTCTGTTACCTCTTGTACATACATATAACTGTCATTTTCTGATATATAAATTAGAGCTGGCAAAGACCCACCCTCTCCATCATAGCCAGGTGGACAATCGATTTTTATTGCTTTTTAGGCTGAAATATATATGTAGAATCCACTGGTCACTTTTTATCTGATACATATATAATTTTGACAGCCACAATGCCCTATTAATCCTGACTGTTCTTTGTGCTTTTTTGATATCTTGGTTCAAAGCCTTAGCTCCAATAAAAATATGAAGAAACCATGATGTCTGGTAGCAGGGCAAACATAGGTCCTTTATCAGAACAAGGTACCATTGTCAACCTGACCACAAGAAGGATAAGTCTATTGCCTCCCGTACATACATATACCTGTTGTTTTCAGATATATATATTAGCGCTGGAATAGACCCATTCTCACCATCATAGGCAAGTGGACAAGAGATTTTTATAGCTTTTTAGGAGAAAATAAATAAATAGAATCTACTGGTCACATTTTACCAAATACATATACAATTGTAATAGCCACAATGCCTTCTTACTTCTCGAATTGTCCACCTGGATACGATAGTGAGAATGGGTCTATTCCAGCTATAATATATATATCTGAAAACAACAGGCATATGTATGTGTGAGATGCAATAGACTTTCATCCTTCTCGTGGTCAGGACAACAATGGTACCTCGTTCTGATTAAAGGAAGCGGGTTTGTTTCCCACTACTGGACACCATAATTTCTTCATATTTCTTGCACTTGGATCTTAAGGCTTTGTAGTGACAAGCGTATCCAAAAAAGGGCGAAGAATTTGAGAAGTTAAGAGGGCATTATGGCTATTACAATTATGTATGCATCTGGTAAAAAGTGATGAATACATTCAACATATATATTGCATCCTAAAAAGCAATAAAAATTGACTGTTCATTTGGCTGCGATGGTGAGGATGGTTCTATTCCAGCTCTAATAAATATATCTGAAAACGATAGGTATGTACAAGAGGCAATAGACTTTATTCTTCTCGTGGTCAGGTCGACAATGGTACCTCGTTCTGATTAAGGGACCCAGGTTTGTTTTCCTCTACCAGACATCATAATTTCTTCATATTTCTTGCATTTGGATCTTAAGGCTTTGTAGTGACAAGCAAATCCTAAACAGAGTGAAGATTTCGATAAGTTAAGAGGTCATTGTGGCTATTACAATTACATATGTATCTGGTAAAAGTGACCAGTAGATTTCCACACACACACACACACACACACACACACACACACACACACACATATATATATATATATATATATATATATATATATATATATATATATATATATATATATATATATATATATATATATATACGTATATATATATATATATATATATATATATATATATATATATATATATATATATATATATATATATATATATATATATATATATATATATATATATATATATATATATATATATATATATATATATATATATATATATATATATATATATATATATATATATATATATATATATATATATATATATATATATATATATATATATATATATATATATATATATATTACACTATAGCAGGAGCAGGAACAAACATGGCAAAGTATTACAATTTACCCCTGACGTTTTTTGCATTCAGCTCAATGCATCTTCAGGGTTCTGTGCAGTAAATAATGACTAATTTAAATTATATGAATCTGCAAGTTGTCTAAAACTCATTTACACACTAATTCAAATGAAAACCAAAACTTCACACATACATAAAAGTACACTAAAGATTGTCAAAATTACTCCATAAATTGAAAGCACGTATGTTGATTAAAAGTTCAGACAAAAATACACAAAAAACTACTACAAAGTTAAGAAATATTGAGGAGTGCTGGTGGTCGACCTACCATGGGGAGAGATAAACAAAAACTCAAAGAATATACACAAAAACAACAGGTTAAGAAAGGTGCAAGAGCCTGGAGGTGAACTGGGTGTTCAACTGAGGAACAAGTTGTTTAATGAAGAGACTCTCGAGGATCAATAATTCATTCGGGCTGGAGTTTCGACCCACAAAAATAAAATAGTCATATTTAATTGGAGCTTTAAGTTTTTTTGCTATGTTCACGTATATTGGACTGTATAAACAGTGGTATATAAGTTTGCATTTATTTCCTATAGAATCACTTATTATTCCATAAACTCTTGCTCACCTTCTCATTCGCTTTTTGTCTTATACAATTTTTTCTCGCTTACATTCCCCTTGGTCACTTTATCCATTCTACTGCTTTCCTCACACGATCTTTCCTTTAGCCTGGCAAACTGCTCTTCGAACAATGTTTCCTTCGTTATTATTATTATTATTATTATTATTATTATTATTATTATTATTATTATTATTATTATTATTATTATTATTATTATTATTATTATTATTATTATTATTCAGAAAATGAAACCTATTCATATGGAACAAGCTCACAGGGGCCACTGACTTGAAATTCAAGCTTCCAAAGAATTTGGTGTTCATTATGAAGAAGTAAGAGAAGGTAAAGGGAAATACAGAAAGAAGAGATCCCACTCATTAAAAAATAATAATAATAATAATAATAATAATAATAAATTAACATAAAAATGTATTAAAATGCAAGGAGAATAATATCATGGTAGTAATGATTTGAATTTTCGCTTGAACTTCAGAAGTTCCAACTGCACGACATCCTCCGGAAAGCTAGTTCTTCATTGGAGAGGTGGGTAGAGCTCTCGGCAAGCACGCTGTTGGCCCAACGTTCGACTCTCCGACCGGCCAATGAAGAATTAGAGGAATTTATTTCTGGTGATAGAAATTCATTTCTCGTCATAACGTGGTTCGGATTCCACAATAAACTGTAGGTCCCGTTGCTAGGTAACCAGTTGGTTCTTAGCCACGTAAAATAAATCTAATCCTCCGGGCCAGCCCTAGGAGAGCTGTTAATCAGCTCAGTGGTCGGGTTAAACTAAGATATACTTAACTTTTAACTCGTGAAAGCTGTTCCACAGTCCAACGGTGTGAAGAATTAAGGACCTCTGGAACTGAGAAGGTCACCAGCGAGGCACATTTACTGCATATTGGTGTTGCTGTTCAGCGAACCTGGATGCTCTCGGCAGATTAAGGGGATCAGGGATCGATTAAGAATGTGAAAGATCTCTGTTGAAATACAACTCATGAAAAAGTGACAAACAAGAGAGATCCGTCGATGGTTCAAGTCATAACTACTACTATTAGGAAACAGGAACCCACCACCACGAACTACTCTGTCTAAAAGAGATAAATCTCTGGCATAAGGAGACATCCACACCGGAGAACAGTATTCCAGTAAAAGTAAACTTTTACTCTCTTCATCTTACCACTCACTGGTTTTATTTCTTATTCCCATCTTCCTGGAACAAGAATCTCACACCTACATATACCGACGAGTCATATCGTTTTCTTCACAAAGAAACAGAATCGTCATGGAAGCTACAATACAGCCTTGTCTCGGCACATTTTTAGATATAACCAGTCATTCTCAAGCTAATGATAGTAACAAAAGATTCTATTTGAACATAAAAGTTTTTCAGTGCTTTCAACAATTTAGCTTCTGCCCCATACTATCTTCAGTACTTGTTTCATTCCCATTATAAGGATTCCTTTTTTGCGGCGGGGAGCGGGGTGTTGTCTCAACACCACATGTTCTACACATATGGGTGTTTCATGGGAAGTAATTCATCAACGCACCTTTCTCTTATCGGAACCTATACTGTTCTTCCTTTGCGAACATTTCCGACCCATACCTTACTTTCTTAGTCAGTATTCTATCATACACTTCGCAGATATATTAAGAGATGTTATGCTCTATGACCTTTACAGCCTCCTTTGTTACCATTAATGTTATACAATGGAATTGTTATTTTTCTCTTCCCTTCTTCCTAAGCCCTTCCCTGATTGTATCACACTTCCCCTGCCTTACTACAGCATCTCCTTTGTAATTCAATTCCCACCTGGTGCTTTCATTTCGCCAACCTCAAAACTGTCTGCTTACAGTCACTTACACATTATCAGACTTGTACTAATCCTTTTTATTCTTGCACCATTTAGCTCTGTTTCTCTTCTTTCTTCTATATTCAGTAAGTCTTCAAAATACTCACTTGATTAATCCAACACTGTGTTCTGTTCAGAAAACATTTATCTTATTCTCAAATCCATTTGTTCATTAACTATTTTTATTCTATTTCCTTTTGAGCCACTTGTTAGCCTTGGAATTCTTGCTCTCTTTTTGATGCCCCGTTTTTTTAACATAAATACCTTCTCTGTCTCAAATTCTTCTTGACCACTAAATCCAACCTCTTGTTTACAAGTACATTATCTTCCCTTTTTGTCTTGCAAATTATCCCTCAAAATCTTTTGTTCCCTATTCAAAGCTGACTCTGTGAATCCACCATGGAATTTAATATATTCATTGTATACTGTACTCCTTCATCTTTTGTGTGTTTAGCCTTAGCCCATTTTTCATGAATTTTCTCCTAATATGCTTATCTTATTCTTTTTATCAAAGTGTCTTATTTAAATTATCTTTACAACTACAGTGCTATCCTTTCCTCTCAAACTTAAAATGCCTCTTCATTTTAACCAAAATATTTTCACATATTAATCATGCAGTTCATCCTCTCATCATATCTACACATACCATCTAATTTCTCTGTTATCTGCATTTGCATTTAAATCACCAAGTACACACATCCATTGATGGGTTTAAAGCCAGCCTAAAATAGAGAAATATGTACCAAAAAACCATATGTAACTCATTCTCCACCAGTCCTGTCACGGAAACAATCTTACAGCATTTTCTCCTACTAGAGTCAATCTTACCCAAAAGATCCACAAAGTAGCAAATTTGGCTCTTTTTTTTTTTTACCCATTCTAGAGTCTCCTGGATATAAGAGTGTTACACTTTTTCCATCCTGATACATTTTAGACAGTGCAAACTTTCTTTACCCTTCACATAACTGAATGCTTTATCCTTTCACTTATGTCTCTCATTACCAAGATTTCCAACTTTACCCCTTTAAACAAACCAGCTATCACACCACATCCACACGCATTCAGAACCCTGTAATGCAGTATCAAATCACCAGGGTATGGCCATTTGGTGACTCACACTATTTAGGTCACAGTAAGAAATCTATTAAATTCAAGGTATTTCATAAGGGTGAAAAATGTGATTGCCATAAATCTGCCTTTTATGCCCTACTTTCATAATCAAAGGATTTTCCTACTAATTTCGGTGCTTTTCTGCCTGTTTGAGTTTGCTGATTAAATTTATATCTGGCAATCTGGAAAAAATACTCTCTTTCTCCCCCGGCCCAGTTGCCTGAAGATGTAAATATTAAAAGAATAAAAAAGATTTTCCTTTGAAGAGAGAGCGGTTTCTTATGTCAGTTCTTTCTTAAAAGCGAAATTTTTCCTTTCGGGTGCAACCCGTCGAAAAGGACCATCAACGAAAAAAGAGAGAGCAGCTGAAATTCTTTGTATTGATGGAATATCAGCACCGTTTTTGTTTGTTTTTGTTTTTCCGAAATGCGTCCAGCAGATAACAAAAGACATCGTTGGGGACAGAGACATTTTCTTTGATCTTCAAAGACTTTAGACGACATTCGTAGGTAAAATTGGAATTTATCTGTGTTTTACATTTACCTATCTCTAAATGTCTAAGAAAGACTTTTATCGTTAGTTTTTACTATTTAGTTGTGTACAAACGTACACAGGAAGTACTTACAAACACAACCGCACTATTTATTGACGTGTAAATGCTTGTGTCTGAATACCCGTTTAATTAAGCTATTCGCGTCAAACATTCGCATGGATATACAAGAGATCGTTCATCACCGCCATTATAAGAAACATGTGTGGCATTAAATTAACTGGTAATTACTTTTTGCATTTAGTATAACTGTTGCTCGTAACATCCCCTTAATCAACTCTCCCAAATTATTTCGTTAATTAGCTAGCTGGCAATTCTGAATGGTAAAAGCAAAATGGGAATATAGCATTTGCATATTTTATGATAGTCTCTTTATCAGTAACCCACCACTTGTTGACAGAGATAAATAAAAGGCACAAAAATGTTCATATCTAAATATTGTGATTGACGGTGAGTAGAAATGAGCTCAGAGACAAAATGGGAAACTATTCTGCTTTTATGCTTTGTATTTTAACTTTTTGTTTATGTTCTCTCTTCAGTTTTCCGTTTCTTACTCGGTTGGGAAAAGTAAGATAAAATGTTCTGATATGAAAAGATTTGCCATTTCTTTCTTTCAATTTTGATTTATTTTAACAAAAAGAAGAGTTCTGACACCCATTTTCGGAAGCTTTCCCTTGTAAGTGACCGAGTAAATATGATTCAAATAGTTGCGTTTAGCCACTCAAGTTAAAATCACTTTCTCGTTACTTTTTTTCCTCTCACCAACTTAGTGCAAAAGAAAACACTTACATTAATTCTTCTTAAAATTTCCTGTTCATATCTCATTTCTCTCATTTTTCAAGTTGCATCTAATTCAGTATAAGGAGCTTTTGAATCATACAATAAATTTCTCGTTTAAGAATTGCACAAGGGTGGGATTGTTTCCCGAATATTATTTGAATGAAAACTTAGCTACATAATGTCACGGGAATCATTTTCCCGAACAGGAGTGACCCCAGAAAACATAATGCTAATACATTCATACATTCGTTTGTGATGAACCTCTTGTGTAGAATACAATCACGAAATTAGCCACTTAGTACACTGACATCAAACCCCTACTTATATATATGTTACATACATTGACATGCTTCCTGAAAATTAAGGGCCTTCATTTTATACCTATTTCATCCCATAAATCCAGACTCTTGTATGTTTTCCTCTCCCCCTCCTCCTTACACTCCCGAATTATACCCTCTTTACATTAACCTATTGTCCTCATTTCTTTCTGCAGAATCAACCCCTTCCAAAACACTCAGATTCATCTTTCTCTACAATAAAGATTTTGCTACCGTATATATGTGACTATACTTCCATTTTCCAGTTTCAGCCGTACTTCTTCGTTCATTTTCACCCTTCCTTCACTTCCATAAAGAAGATTTTGTTCAAAATCCCATCATCAATTTATAATACACACACACACACACACACACTGTTAGCTTCCATACATCTACGGTTGCGTGACTAACCTCTCTCTCTTTTCCATAATCTGTTATATATACTTCCAAATACCTACGCAAATTTTCCTATCATCCATACTAATATTCATTTCTCCTTCATCCCGGTTTCTATTGCTCCTCATAATTGTACTCTTGCTCACATTTACTCTCAAATTTCTTTTCTTGCTAAAGCTTCAAACTTCCCCTAGGTTTGCAGTTCCTCTCCACTATCCTTGATCAGCACTGTATAATCAACAAACATTAATCATTCCACGCTCCATTCATGGCTCATTTCTTATCCTGAAACTTTCCATCTGCGTCTAATTCACTTTGTCTCACTTCTCATATCCACCCATCTGTAGAGGTTTTGAACAGTCTTGGAAATACAACACACCATTTTCTCAGATCATCTTTTACACTAAACCAGCCATATTCTAAACACGCTTTGATTCGTCATGAAAATTCCAAACAGCTTACTGATTTTACCATATAACCTATACCTTCACCAGCGTCCACGATTCTATAATGAGCTTTTTCTTTTCTTCGTCACTGAATCAAGATGAATTTCAAGAAAGAATAATTTTGTGATTAAGCGCAACTTCGAAACTAACTTGACTGTTACTTAAGAAAGGAACTTTTTTTTCTTAACCCAGATAATATCAGCAAATCCAATTCACAGAGCCTAATATTTAATCTTATTTTCCCCAGTAAATTTAGCTCGTCTTATGGAAAAGAGTTTGCTTTTCCTTTTAGACCGGAGGGTGATGTGTAAATCCTATTAGTTTAGTGGAGAGAGAGAGAGAGAGAGAGAGAGAGAGAGAGAGAGAGAGAGAGAGAGAGAGAGAGAGAGGAAAAAACTCTTACTGAAAGATGCCTTGAATATAGTCAACACCCTCTGCATTTGATCATGATCATGCTTCCTACGGTGAAAGGAAAAAGATGCGCTTATTGAATGATATCATAAATAAGGGATGTTTCAAGTATCAACATTTTATATCTCATCAAGGACATGTTTTCTCTGTTTATGTCTCCGCCGTAAAGCAATGACCTCCGCTTAAAAAATCCGAAGCTTCGTTAGCTGGTTTCATAAACTCTCGCCCTTTTATGTCTGAGGCATAAAACGACGACGATGTTCCGCAGGTCGTTTCAGATATGGCCGATTTTAAGCTTGTCTCCTGCCAGATGCAATACAGTCAAATCTACTGTATACGCTGGGTGCCTCGAGGGATGAGAATATGGTTATGAGGGAAAGACCTGGGCCTTAATTGACGATCCCTTTGGTGTTACAGTTATAGGGGCCATTTTAAGTTTTCCCTTTCACCCATATTTTGAAATTGAAATTTCTCTTGAGATAACAAACTAGCCATAAAATGCTTATACTATGCTGAAATTTCTTTAGGCAAATGAGAGGAAAAGGAAATTACTTTTCTTATATCGTACTAAAAATGGGAATCAGACAACTGCCAGATAAATTTCAACGTAATTAGTAGAATATGAAACAATAAAAACTTTGCTAAAGCACATTGATTACAATAAACCTGCATTGATTATTATAGGACAAAGTTGTTACTCTCCTTAGTGTAATTCAGAACTTTTTATGTGTATGGTCTTTGCAGTACACAAGAAACATGTATCAGTGTAATATAAAAAGTTAGATTCTCAAAACGGGTGACTTTTGTATAAACATCTATGTAAGCATATTTATATCGACAACAGTCTTGCAACTTTCATCTGATTCATTTTTTCAATGGAACAAGATTCCTCAAATTGCTTATATCATTAGCTCTGTTCTTCCCTTCTTTATTTACAAGAATAGGAATCTGAGCTCTTTTACCTTAACAAATATTTCTTAAGCTTTAGAGAACTTGATCCTGCAGTGAAAGATCTCGAAGTCTCTTCTCGTGAAATGAGCTATATTCTTATATGGCATATATATATATATATATATATATATATATATATATATATATATATATATATATATATATATATATATATATATATATATATATATATATATATATATATATATATATATATGTGTGTATATATATATATATATATATATATATATATATATATATATATATATATATATATATATATATATATATATTTTTTTTTTTTTTTTTTTACAGCAGAATCCATGCATTATTGTTTTTTGTAGGAGTTATTTCGTTTCATTAAAAAAATCACGAAATAATGGTAACCAACCGGATAAGGAAATTCGTAGCTTAGCCACATATTTACAATTTATTACGAAACGATGCATGTAAAGGGGTGAAAGGTTATATTCTGATTTTTGTCTATCTTTATTGATATAAGCAAAAAATGTCATCTGAATAAAAATAACATCCACGAAAGGGCACAAACTATTAAGGATCAGGGTTGAAGAACCATCATATTCCCTCTAAGGTTAATTATTTCAGCCCTTGAGTAACGTTACGTTAAATAGCATAAGTAAAAAGAAATCTCTTGAAGTGCGCATTCCTCGTAATTATTCATTACTTAGCTGGATAATAATTATCAAATGTATTATGAACCTGTGAATCTCTATCGGCTTTTCTTTTCATTAAGTAGGATTTCCTGAGATAATTAAATTTTACCAGCTTTTATTACCATTTGCTGATATAACGTTTCTTTATTGTCTGTAAAATCAACCTTACTCACTGTTTTCTGCATTTAGTAAACTATTTTCTTAAGCATTGCGTATTAATGGATTTTGTATATTTTGTATCTTATATGTTGGTGTGAGACAGAAATTATTATCTAAGAAAAATTCCCTTCTGTCATGTCTGTTTAGACTTCTTAAACCATTGCATTTCAGTGTTTTGTTATTATAATTTCATTTTCAAAGGCGAGAGGAGAAATCTCATTTCCTTCAGGAAAACCGATTTTTTTCCATTTGGAAGTAAGGATAGATTACTTAATAAAAGGCTCTAGTCTGCTCATGGTTGCGTTCCATTCACAAAGAGCACCTTCCTGTAAGGAATAGTGCTGTGACTGTCGTCAGGGCAGTTCACGTGGTGCACTGTAATCATTATTAAAGGATGTTTGTAGCGGGTCTTTGGCCCCTATCTGCACCTACTTTTAATTCTGTTATTATTTTGCCATCATCCCTGCTTCATTTCTTCTGACTTGGTGGGCAAATGTAAGGTTTTCTCTTAATTTCGCTTTTAGATCCTTCCATCTCATTTATTTTCTGGGCTTTACCTCGCAGTCCAACCACTCCAATACCCTATTTTCACTGTCCTCAGTGCTAAATGGCTGATAGTGCCTCAGCTCTTGGCGTAACATCAGCTTGTCACTGTTCATCTTACCAAGATATTTTCACGCTCTGATTAGTAATAGAATATAACAGTCTCTTGTAATTTCAGTTGTTGATTTAATATTACAAAATTGTCTTTATTAACAGAGAATATCAATTTAATAATATTACAAAACTGCCTTACGTAGAGCAGTTATTATCACATAATTTATATATATATATATATATATATATATATATATATATATATATATATATATATATATATATATATATATATATATATATATATATATATATATATATATATATATATATATATACATATATATATATACATATATATATATATATATATATATATATATATATATATATATATATATATATATATATATATATATATATATATATATATATATATATATATATATATATATATATATATATATATATATATATATATATATATATATATATATATATATATATATATATATATATATATATATATATATATATATATATATATATATATATTTGTAGTTGAATCGCACGTGGATCAACGATAAGCTGCATCTTTTTGTTACTAGTTATTGCTTCACGGACGCCAAATTTGCTTTTATTGCCGTAAGAATACAGTCTAAGAATCAGTGCGCTAGTGAATTTTTAGTCTCTTTTATTTGATTTCCATTGGTATCCATTTTTTATTTGCCATGCTGTTTGCTTACGGCTAGTTCACTCAGTCTTTCCAATGTGATTTATGATAAAGGTGTGTGTGTGTTTGTTTGTTTGTTTGTTTGTTTTTTATATTAACCGCGAAGGACGACTGTCAAACTTCGTTTCGGAGAGGAAGCAGAATACAAATTTATTACAAACTCTAACGTAACATTCCAGAATTACCAAAGCTAATGCAGTGCCGTCAAGTATGACAACATTGATTCTTAAGCTCCATTATTGCAAATTATTTGTTACATATAAAGGCTGCGTTCTTCGTATTTATTTAGGTTTATTAGGAGTATTTCTTTACCACAAATTATTACTTTTTGCTTCTTTTTCTTTGGACATATACAAGTATGTTAAAGTCTTGTATCTCGTATAAACTTGGTTTTTCTGCTGAATTTAGTCGTATTCCCTCTGTTTTCATGAGCTATGTTAGATGAAGATCGTAAATATTATAAGACTTTGAGGTATAGTGTATAAAGGTTTTTGTGACATGAATTGATGTAATGAAAACCGTTAATCATTAACAAGGTTTTAATATTAAGGTGGCTCTCCCTCAAAAATTCCGCTAGAAAATGTTTCCGTAATTTTGCTCTGGAGCATCGATTATTTTACCATTAGCAATATGAAAAGAATATAGTGGTTATAGGTCTCCTATTCCTTTAAGACTACAACTCAAACAGGGACTGGCAAAAGATTTTGGAAGTCATAGAGAAGCGGATCCTTTTTTTTTTTTCTTTTTAAGATGAATGAAATAACGATGGAGTGCATGTTACATTTTTCAAGCACTGCCCAGGTAATATTTAAGTGTACCGTTACTAAGCAGCGAAAATTCGACGTTGTAAGAATAACTGAAAGGATAAGCAGTTTTCGTGAGCAGTGTACGAACCTGCAAAGGACAAGCGACCAGCATATGGGATTAAAATGAGGTCCATTTGCATTGTGAATATATATCTACATGAAGGAAAATACTATTTCCCCAGAGATAACAATCGTCTTAACGTTAGGGAATGATATTCCAGACAAAGCTATAGAAATCGGTCTCAGAAGTAGATGGCATGTTTAAAAACTTAATCCAGTTTTCAAAGAGATTTAATTAATGTGGTTACGTCAATGCTACAAAACAATTTAATTGCATGACTGAGAACGGATTTCCAAATCAGAAATTACTTCTATTGTCGTATCAGTAAGATTAGACAGTTTTGAAATGGTACCCTTATAAAGAATTGAAGTATTTCACATTTTCATGACATTTATATGGCAAAATTTAAACTGTAATAAAATATCAGTTATACAGAGTAGATTGGCTATCCCCCTCTCATCAAAAATATGGTACAAGATTTTCTTTTTTTATTCACCTAAACAAAACATAATTATGCAGAGAGAGAGAGAGAGAGAGAGAGAGAGAGAGAGAGAGAGAGAGGTGCAAAATTATGAATAGAATAATCTAGAAATGTGGTAAGAAATGGCTTTCAATAATAATAATAATAATAATAATAATAATAATAATAATAATAATAATAATAATAATAATAATAAAATTTTAGAATAAGGCTTCTTTGAGGCAAATTTCGCTGAAACGAATTGCACTCTAGAAGCCCTCAAGCTTATATTGTGCCTTCTCAACTTGGCGTGTACGTCTCTCCCTTCCAGCAGGTAAATTATAAAGTGGTTGCCCAAAGTTCATTTATTATCCCGATATCTCGGTACTCCTCGCTACCCTTTAATATGGGTGAATGGCACCAGGGGTACAAGCATGGAATATTTATACCCAAAGATTGGTTTACATAGAAGGGGGTGGGGATTGTTGATTGGGTGATCATAGTCAGGGAGGTCTCCTAATGGGTGTGAGTCTGGCTGACCGATGGAGGCGCCGATTTCTTGTTGCTGGGGAGTTCTGCGCACTCACTGATCAACGAGGATGGTGGCTGTGCGTTATCTTAGGGGCGTGCCTCATTGTTCTCCTGATAGTGGTCGGAAGTACAGGGGGGATTCGTGAGTAGCATTCAGTGTGAAGTTCCACAAGAGAATGAGGGCCTCCTTGTCGCGGAGGCAGTGGTGGGCATGTTGCTGTTGAGGATTGTGGTGTTCCTCACAATCTGCTAGCATTGGAGGGCATTGCCATGTTCCTCCATGCAGTGTTGGTAAACCGCCCCTTCATGTAGATGGATGGTGATCTTAGAAAGGAGAATCGTGGTCATACTGATGTAGGAACGGTGGCATTCGGGATCGCGGCTGATGGCGGGCTGTTCTTCACGAGGTACTGGGCAATACTCCAATCCTTATGTTAAAGTACATGGTCGACTGTAGTGACTACTGCAGCACGGTTACATGCACCCTACTAATGTTCTTCAGGGCTGCCTCCTCCATCTTTTACTCTATATTCATTTATTCCCTGTAGAATAACTTTATGGTCCTTGCGTACTCCCTGGGGAACAACTCTCTTGGCGGTACTACCTGCCAAACCCGTTCCTTAACAGCCTTGTTACTAATGGCAAAAATATCTGTTGTCAACTAATATCTGGGCAACATGCTCTAGTCCTACGGAGGTGGCACTCCACGAAGAGCAGTAATAAAGCACAGCCGACATAGGCATTTATGAGCAATAATGTTTTGAATTTATCAGGGCAGTCTACATAGCCAGTGAGGGAGAGCTGAAGTCGGTTGGTTTCCTGACGACCTTCTTCTTGAAGCTGTGGGAAGTGCTGGTAACACGGACGTCCAAGAAGGGGATTGTTTTATCAATAGTTTTCTTGCACATGGAGTGGAGGACTGGTTCTTCTTCAAATATTCAATGAAGAGCTGAAGACCACTTCTTGAACGTCCGTGTTACCAGCAAGCATTAGAGGACTGCCAGTACCTCATGAAAAACAGTCCCACCGTTAGCAGTTGTCCCATGAAGATGAAAGGAGTAGTCTGCCAAATACTGTGCTATGCGAATGGATGCCGCCATTTATACATCGGTATGACCATAACTCGCCCCTTTAAGAGGATTACTGTCCTTCTACATGATGGGGCGGTATACCAACATTGCATGAGGGAACACGGTAATGCCCCCAAAGCCAGCAGATCTTGAGGAATATCACAGTCCTCAACAGCAAAGGTAGCTGATGCGTTATCTCAGGGGCGGGCCTCATTGTTCTGCTGCCTCTGCTACAAGGAGGCTCTTGTCATTCTTCAGTGGAAACCCACACTCAATGTTACTTAAGAGACTCCTCCTTCCGAAAAAGTCAGAAGAAAAATGAGGCCCGCCCCTGAGATAACGCATCAGCCACCCTCTTCCTCGAGCGGTTAGCAGAGTCCCCAAGGGCCAACCAATCGGCGCATTCATCGATCAGCCAGATTAGAAGCTATTAGGAGAGCTCCCTAGCTATAACCATCCAATCAAAAATCGCCCCCTTCTTTGTAAACCCATAGTAATTGATAGCGTCGATAGCGTTAACTGCTGAAATGTCGGGACGATATATGAACTTCGGACAGCTGCTAATAATAATAATAATAATAATAATAATAATAATAATAATAATAATAATAATAAGGGAAGAAATACTGCTCAAGTTAAGTTGGGTTCAGCATGATGAGAACTTTGAGTAACTATGAATGACACACGGAACTTTTCGCAGCAGAACAGCAAATACTACAGCCCAGTATTGGTACAGGAAGGTAGGAGAAGGAATGAAGATAGATGGACAAAATATATATCAATCTTCAGTACAATATTTGCTTTCGCACACTTTCCAAGGAAAGTCCAATAGCTCTGACATGTCGACATTATCCTGCCATGGATGCTGTCATCTCTCCCTCGCTGGATGACTAACGGTTATATTTTGGTCTAGTTCATCCACAGGACGAGATCAATCTAGCTGAGGCGACATTGAGAATTTCCTGAAGCACAAAAGATGACCGTCCATAACAATTTCCTAACTTCCTGCATTTCTCGCTTTACTTTCTCTCGGTTTCTTATATTACAGAATAACGTTTTGTTCGAGCGGTTTGGCAGATAACACAGATAAGAAAATTCCCTTATGAAACACTCCGGCGGCGGGGTCGAACCTCTTTAGTGTTTGTGCTTTTGACAGGCTTCTGCAACCCTATGGAAAAAGGCGTACGGTATTCGAATGAACCTTTTGATTATAATTATTCTCATTTGCAAACAATTACGTATGGTGCAATATTGAACTGGAATATTAATGAATTAATTTCCTTATAAATAATTACTTATACCACATTCCAAATACTCATCAAACGATATTGACTTAAGAATTCATAGATTAGCAAATGCTTATTATGTTTGATTCGACTATAAAGTATGTATTTTCTTTCTTGAGAAGAAAATTTATGTTCCAGAAACGCTGTCTTTTTCAACTATACACTGAAAACTATATGAATGGATTTAGCTTTCAGGATTTTATAAGGGACTGGTAGAATAGTCCGTACCGTATAAAATGTTGGAAAAGCTTCCAAGTCTCCTACTTGAATTTTCTCAATTTTAACCATTTAAATCATTATCTTTTTTGTTATATAGCTTATCACAAAACATTTTAGATTGTCAGTCAGTCACTATTTTTACGGACATTGTAGACTTTCATCCCAAAGGAAAACAGTATTATGTGCGTAATACCGAAGCTATAATATGTTAAACAACATATGTATGTGTGCGCGCGTTAGTGATCATCTGCTTAAATGTTGTAATTGACCATACTGGACTTTCCAAAAACATTGAGCAACTTCAAATATTGTGAGGAATCTTTCGGTCCCGCGTACCTGAAACTAGCTAATAGGACATTAATACCACAGCAATAATTGCGCAGTTCAGGGAATGAAAGATCTCTGCTACTGGCAGAGTAATATCGCAGCACTCAAAAGAAAACTTAAGATAATCATCTGTAAAATGAGTAGCTTATATTGACTCTTAAGCTACAAACATTAAAATTTTCCTTTGAACTAGTGTTAATGGAAGATGTCCAATCCAAATAAGTGTTTGCGATATTCGTTATCTAATTACCACAGTTTAGAAACATAAAACAAAAAAAAAATCCTTATATCAAAGGAGTATGCCGACATCCAGAGAAGCGAGGTAATGTTAAACCGTAAATTTTGAAGCATATGGTAATTAACATCATCATCAGCAGTTTGAAGAAACTTGAACAGATGCGCTTTGTTCACACATTAGGCGTTTTAAAAACTAATAAGATAGATCTGAATAGGAAATCGCAAACACCTAGTTATTTCTTGTGGACTGGCGAGGAGTTACGGAGCATGAAAGTATATTTAAGGTCCCTGAGTAAACATCGGGGAAATCTGTTGGAATGAACTGGGTAAATGCAGAATGCAATGAAATCACAGGAGCCAGCCCACGCGCACGCGCATGCACACACACACACACCCACACACATGCACACGCACACATATACAGAATATCTTATGAATGGTTTCATCCCGGAAAGTTGAAGACCACTTCGTTGACGCCCACCTTTTCTGTTTTGTGATGCTGCTGGACACAGTTCAATTGGTGTACCTCTCAAAATCCAGCTGCAACCAACACAAGCCGACTAACACCTTGGTGCAAAGCTAACTTCTATTTCACATACCACATTTTCAGGGTTTCAGGGAGTAAGCCCATACAATCTACATTTGTTCGGTTCGGGGATAGAACAGTTGTCATTCAGTTTGTGAGCGGCAAGAGCTACTATTTGTGCCCAAGCCCAAAGAAACTCAACACTACTACCCCACCTTCACACACACACACACAGAGAGGAGAGAGAGAGAGAGAGAGAGAGAGAGAGAGAGAGGGGGGGGGGGGGTGTTAGAAGGAAGAGAGAGAACTTATTAATAAAAACTACCGATCTTAGGATTTTTGCTGATAACGCGCAGTCCTATAATCATTTGCAAACAAGCCTTTTCTTAACATGAACTGTTATAACAGTTTCCGCAAAAGTATCCTTGATCTGTAAAGGAAATTAAGGTACCACGGAAACAGATCATAATCACACATTCAGAACAATTACCGTTTCAAAGCATGACGATATACACTTTTTCCATGTAGCGATCCTACAATAATTTCCGCTTTCCATATACGTTCTAATACTCTGCTAAGGATCTGGATATTTGTGTTTTAGGGAATTCTTGCTCAATGCATTAATGGACAATATGTTGTTAATTAATTTCAATTTCCACTCTTTCCGTTAATCTTCTATTGAGACTTCAAGCACTGCCATTATCTTTCACTTTTTTTTTTTTTTTTCCTTATAGTTCTGAACCCTCACTGTTCACAAGCGGAGGTATGATGACAGGACAGGGGTACTTTTTACCAAATACCATGTGCGGCAAACTATGGACAGCAATGGAGGCTCTTAGTAGCGTTCCTTAGGGCCCAGTTTGCTCTCCATGTTATCACTACTTATTTCAACTTTTACCCCGTCATTTTCAGAACAAATCCAGTGGGAGACCTCTCCGAGTCTTAGACTGTCCCCACCCACCAGCTGGCAGCTGAGTTCTAAATGAAACCCTGGTAACTTTTTACGACGTCCACACCATGAACAGCCATAGCACATATTTATGAACAGGTTTAATAATGAGGAGGAGAATTAATACCCAAAACGACACTTCTTAGCACTTTATTATGCTTAAACAAATAATAACTTGCAGATACGAACGGTATCTAAGAACTCTGGTAATATATGGAAAAATAATTAATAAATATAAAAAGCCAAAACTTATCTCCGATTGAATAGGGAGCAGTATTCGGAAACAGTTTCTTGAGCGAGAGGTTCTTCTTCAACCACTGATACGAAGATACGCCTGGACACCAAAAATCCAGGAAAAAAGCCACATTCCTGAAATTCCCAAAATCCACAGGCCACACGCACATAACACGAAGGGCCAACACTGCTCCTCCGACAGTCAAACTCACACGGGAACGGAATGCTTCAGCTTTATGGCACAACGCCGGTTCCGACGATGTATCTTCTAAAAGTACCAGTGGCCTTCCCTGAAGACAGACACCTTCTCACTCTCGACCATTTCTGCCGTCGCTGTGACGTGACCTCCGCACCCTTCGGTTCTGAATGATAGAGTCGGAAACAAGCAGTTAAATGGAGTCTAAAATTTCTGAACAATCATTTAGTCAAACTATTCTATGCTTATGCTGGAAACCATTCGTACAAATTTGCTTTCTTATATAACACCTCCCCCCTAAAAAGGAACAAATATATATGAAGTATATATTTTGAATCAAACAACAGAAATAAAGCTCATCCCAAAACTAAAATGGGTCACATCCTTAACAATGCATTTGGAATTACATTCTCCTTTCCTTTAATGTGTAGGATATTCAACTCATAAGGTTGTAAAACAGACTCCATCTTGTCAACCTCTGATTATTGTTCCTGAAGCTATTCAAATATTTCAATGGGTTATGGTCGCTATATACAGTTAATGGGAAGTGGTACTGGTATACACTTCAAAATGTTGCAAAGCCAAAATTAAACCCAATGTTTCTTTCTCAATGGTTGAGTATTTCTTCTGAAAATCATTCAATTTCTTTGAATAATAAGCAATAGGATGCTCTACCCCCTTGTCGTCTTCCTGCAATAATACTGCCCCAATGCCAATATCGCTGGCATCTACTGCTAGTTTGAAAGGAATAGAAAAATCCGGTGCCTTCAGAACAGGGAAGTCGTCAAAATGGATTTTACTTTGTCAAAAGCTTCCTGACATTGGTTATCCCACTTAAAGTCAACCCTTTTCCTCAACAAATTTGTTAATGGTGAAACTATATCTGCGAAATTAGCCACAAATTTCCTATAATATCCAGCGAGACCCAGATATCTCATTACTCCTTTTTATCTCTAGGAACTGGAAAGTCTAAAATAGATTTAATATTAGAATCTTTTGGTGCTACTTGACCATGTCCAACCTCATGACCTAAATAAACTACTTTAGCTTTACCGAATTCGCATTTATTTAAATTCGCTACCAAACCTGCTTCTCTGAGTTTCTGTAAAAATGCAGCAATTTTCTCGACATGCTCTTCCCACGTATCACTTACAATGACCACATCATCTATGTATGTAGTGCACCCTTCAAGGTCTTTGGTAATCATATTCATGAGTCTTTGAAAAAGTACTACCTGAATTTTTCATTCCAAACGGCATGACGTTGCAGGAATATAAACCAGTGGGTGTAACGAAGGCAGAAATATCTTTAGCTCTGTCTGTCAAACCTACCTGCCAATAACCTTTTAAGATATCAAATTTACTGATGAACTTTGCCTTTCCAATGCGGTCAATACAGTCATCCACCCTAGGAATTGGGAATGAATCTGTTTTGGTGACTGCATTCACTTTCCTGTAATCGAAACATAGACAGTACTGACCATTACTTTTCTTTACAAGTACTACAGGGGAACTCCACTGGCTGTTACTAGGTTCAATCAACTTATTATCCAGCATATATTTCACTTCCTGTTCAACAATCTCTGCCTTTTGGGGATTCAAGCGATACGGGTGCTGTTTAATGGGATCTGAATTACCAACATCAACATCATGTTGTAATGAACTGGTCTTGCCCGAAACATCCGAAAATACATCTTTATAATTGTTGAGTAAATCTCTCAACTCCTGACTTTGACATTCCCAAGATGAGTTAACTTATTCTTCAAATTCCTCAAAGCCTCTGAATTTGAAATAGGCCAGTCTTCAACTTTGGTCTCAAGCTTAAGTTTCTCCTGATAACCATTACCACTTAAATCAATATTCAACATGACAGGCTTTGGTCTTCTTGAAAAATAAGGTTTTAACATATTAACATGGCACAACCTCTTTTCCTTCTCCTATCAGGAGTAAGAATAACATAATCTGTATTTCCTACCTTCTTCTCTATTACGTAAGGGCCTGAAAACTTAGCATGTAATGGCTGTCCAGCTACTGGAAGGAATACCAGCACCTCATCTCCTGGATTGTAGTCCACTTTTTAGCTCCGACATCATAGTATTTTTTCATCTTCTGCTGGGCTTCAATCAAGTTACCTCTATCCATGTCCCATGTTTTCCTGATTCTTTCCTGGAATCTGAAACGTAGTCCAACAAATTAAGAATCCTCAACACTATTAAGCCATTGATCTTTAATCAATTTCAGAGGTCCTCTAACCTGATGACAAAATACCAGTTCGAAGGGGGAAAACCCCAAAGACTCATTGGGGATTTCTCTGGAGGCAAACAGAAGGAATGGCAAACCTTTATCCCAATCACTTTTGTTCTCCAAACAAAATGTTCTCAACATAGTCTTCAATGTTTGATGGTACCTTTCTACAGCCCCTTGGCTCTGAGGATGGTACGCTGATGAAGTTACTTGCCTGATTCCTAGTTCCTGCATTGCCTGTCTAAAAATATTACTCAAGAAATTTGAACCCTGATCCGACTGAACCTCTTTAGGCAATCCAAACTTGGTGAAGAATTGTAACATCCATTTACAATATTCTTAGAGCTAGCATTCCGCAATGGAATGGCTTCAGGATACCTAGTGGATCTGTCCATAACAGTAAGTATATACCGATTTCCACCCATTTGACTTTGGCAATGGACCAACAATGTCTACTATTACTCTATGAAATGGCTCTTCCATGGCCGGTATGGGTTCAAGGGGAGCTTTCATTAATTTCTGGTTTGGCTTTCCTATCATTTGACAAACATGGCAGGTCTTACAAAATTCTTTAACATCAGAATGAATCCCTGGCCAATAAAAATGATTAGTGACTTTACGAAAAGTTTTGTTGACTCCGAAATGGCCACTAAATGGATTCTGATGTGCTAAATGTAAAATAGAGGGTCTATAATTTGGAGGAACAACTATTTGGTAATTAACTTCCCATTCTTCACTAGCAGCTATTCTAAGGGGTCTAAATTTTCTCATCAATAACCCATCTTCAACATAATACCCTACCGGAATGTTATCAATTTCCTTATTTGAAAAGGCCTTCGCAGCTATCTCTGCTAGCTCGATGTCATTTTCTTGATCTTTGATGAATTTCTCTCTAGATACGGCCAAAACCTTACCCTGCTCAGAACACTCACCAAATTTCTCCTGAAAACATGTAGAGAAATCAATTTTAGCATTACTAATACCTTCCCTTTTCCTCATTGCTCGTGTGACAGCACACACTGGAAAAATACCGGGAAATTCTCGTCCTAAGCTTTCCGTGCTTGCACGAATCTCAGGATTCGTAAGTAACCGTGGGTTACTTAAAACCTTGTTACCACCAATATCATTGGCCAATATTAAATCTACTCCCTCAACAGGAATTTCTTCCACAACGGCGACCTTAACCGGACCCGTTGCATAATCAGACTCCAAAAATATAGTCTCATATGGACAAGAGATTACCTCTTTTGGAAAACTCTTAATCAAGACATTTTCCTTACCTTCATACTCAAAACAATCAGGCAATGCCCTTTCCAAAATCAATGACTGCAGGGCCCCTGTATCTCTGAGGATAACCAATCCTTTTTTGCCCCTACCACTTCCTGTAGCTACACTACCACAGGACACAAATGACTTGTACCTCTCCAAATCCAAGAGCCCAGGGCTTCCTTTTAAAGGTCAATTACTGTACTAGCCTCTCTACCAGCACTTACCCTGCTTACTAAAGCAACTGGTTTGTGCTCTCTTTTACCATCCCTCAAGGACCAACAGTCTGCCTTTCTATGGCCCAATTTCCCCAGTTATAACATTTAATTGGCATCCTCTGCCCACTAAGTAAACTGCTACCTTTCGGTACCGAAGCTACACCACTTCTATCTAAATCACTTACATTTTCCGTTTTGCTCCTACTACCCTTTAATTCCTGAAAATCCTCTTTGCTGCTTCTACCCTTACTTAAACTTTGTTTCCCGTCAAAAATTTTGTGCGTCAGTGAAAATTCATCAGCCATAATAGCAGCTTTCTCTAAACTTTCAACCTGCAGTTCTTCTAAATGTACCTTCAAATCCTTAGACAAACAATTTTTAAACTCTTCTAACAATATCAGCTGTTTAAACCCCTCAAAGTCTTCTATATTTTAGATCTCAACCAATCTTCAAGCATTTTAGCCTTTATCCGAGCAAAATCTACGTAAGTCTGATCTCCTGTCTTACAAAGCCTGTGAAACTTCAACCTGTAAGCTTCTGGCACTAATTTATATGCTTTGAGAATACAATTCTTCAATTCATCATAATTACCACAAGTCTCCTCAGACAAACTAGAAAATACCTGTTGAGCCCTACCTTTCAAGGCACATTGCAACAAAATAGACCATGAGGTCTTAGGCCAGCCATTCCCTTCGCTACTTTCTCAAAAGTCATAAAATAATTAGTTACTTCCTTTTCATCAAAAAGAGGGAACCATCTTCATGTATTTAGCTACATCGAAATCTCCGCTACCTTGTCTGTGTCTCCCTTTAATTTCCTCTAACTTTAATTCGTGTTCCATTCTTTCACGCTCAAGTCCTCTCTCTCTCTCTTTCTTCTCTCTCTCTCTCTCTTTCTGCTGCTCTTTCACGCTCAACAACTATGTCTAACTCCTTCAGCTGTATTTTGAGTTTCAAAGCTTGTATGCTATCATCTTCCTTTACCCTTGAAACTTCAGACTTCTCCTCTACGATACCTAAATGTCCTATCAAGCCCTTTATTAAATCATCCTTTCTCATATCCATAGTAAAACCTAGGTCTAGATAATTAGCAATTAACACCAGTTCTCGTTTACACAAACCACGAAAAGCTGCAACCCCCGGCAAGGACGACAGAAATTTCTTGACATCGAAGTCACTTCCTAAATACCCTGTTTCAAGCTCTGGCTCACTCATGATTGGTTACGATAGCTACAAAACTAATCTCACTTAAACCTACTAACTATAGAACAAATAATCTCATTTAAACCTGTTTTGTTCAAACACATTCAATCCCGGACAGGCCCCCAGATATGTTACGACGTCCACACCATGAACAGCCATAGCACATATTTATGAACAGGTTTAATAATGAGGAGGAGAATTAATACCCAAAACGACACTTCTTAGCACTTTATTATGCTTAAACAAATAATAACTTGCAGATACGAACGGTATCTAAGAACTCTGGTAATATATGGAAAAATAATTAATAAATATAAAAACCCAAAACTTATCTGACATTAAATAAGCAGTTCAAAGGGTCTCCGATTGAATAGGGAGCAGTATTCGGAAACAGTTTCTTGAGCGAGAGTTCTTCTTCAACCACTGATACGAAGATACGCCTGGACACCAAAAATCCAGGAAAAAGCCACATTCCTGAAATTCCCAAAATCCACAGGCCACACGCACATAACACGAAGGGGCCAACACTGCTCCTCCGACAGTCAAACTCACACGGGAACGGAATGCTTCAGCTTTATGGCACAACGCCGGTTCCGACGATGTATCTTCTAAAAGTACCAGTGGCCTTCCCTGTAGACAGACACCTTCTCACTCTCGACCATTTCTGCCGTCGCTGTGACGTGACCTCCTCACCCTTCGGTTCTGAATGATAGAGTCGGAAACAAGCAGTTAAATGGAGTCTAAAATTTCTGAACAATCATTTAGTCAAACTATTCTATGCTTATGCTGGAAACCATTCGTACAAATTTGCTTTCTTATATAACAGGTTTTCTGAAAATATAAACTGTTGATATATATTTGTCTGTCCGTCCGCACTTTTTCTGTCCGCCCTCAGATCTTAAAACCTATACTGAGACCAGAGGGCTGCAAATTGTATGTTGATCATCCACCCTCCCATCATCAAACATACCAAATTGCAGCCCTCTAGCTCAGTAGTTTTATTTTATTTAAGGTTAAAGTTAGCCATAATTGTGCGTCTGGCACCGCTGTTTTGCCAGCAACATAGAGGCCACCACCAGGCCGTGGCTGGAAGTTTCAAGGGCCGCGGCTAAGAGTTTCATACAGCATTATACGCTGTACAGAAAACTCGATTGCGCCGAAGAAACTTCGGAGCATTTTCCCTTGATAATAGTCATCGGGAAATGAAAACCATGCTCTTTTAAATGCTGATCTCCAAACATATAATCAACATTTCAATTTAGGCCTGAGGATGTTGAGAGTAATGTTGAATCAATGTGCATGCCAACTGGAAATGTTTAAAATTATACCAAATCCTCAGTCTCCTTGAGCCATTTTGCATCACATCTTTGTCAGGACATGAGGAACATTTTACATCACCTTCGTCAGGTTACGACTGGATATTAAAAGTTAAGGGCAAAATCGTTATAGCTTCCTAGCCAATGACCTATGCCATCTGAAATGACATGTGCAAATGATATTAGTGAAGTTATCCGGAAGTGTGATAAAGCTTTATTAAACTTCAACCACTAAAATCGAATATGCATCAACGTGCGTGGACAAATCTTTCATTTATTTTTTCAAAAGATCGCCTTGTATATAAAGCATTCAGCAAAAATCCTTCATTCCTTTTATCAGAGAACGAGTTGGATACAACGAAATCATCAAAAACTTCCAAAGTACCATTTACCCCCCAAGAAATGTGACACGTCAGACCATCTTTCCTATTCGATTCTAATCGAAGAAGGAGAGAAAGATTCCGGGCGAAAGTCGTCTATAACAGAAAGTCATTCTTAACAGAAAGTCATTGGCAACTGACAATTCCTGTTCTCTATCTCCGGTTCATCGCGTGTTCGGCGTCGATAAATGCTGGGAAACCTCAGGCGAAATGGACATTTCAGAGCCACAACGAGACGACGTTTGAAGTTCTCAGGAATCTCGTCAATAAAAGTTTGGCCGTGACTGAGAGAACTGATTGCGCGCCAAAGTTCTGTTCCTTTTTTCTCTGGTTTTTTCATAGTTTTTATTGTCGTCGTTTCACTGGGGTTTTACCGCTTTATCGATTGCTTTTAGAACATTATATATATATATATATATATATATATATAGGATATATAATCTGTCTCTACCTGCCACTTTATTGAATGAAATTCCAGAACAATGATCTCATACGTATCTGTTTCTTCATATCATATGTAATACATAACAATAGATTGTCCTGAGCTTATTGTACCACCAAAGGTAATAGCACAACGTAAAATAACAATAAAAAAATTGGCTGTCTCTACCTGTCTTTCAATAAATGAAAATTCCCAATTTTATCATATTCAAGTCTTGTCATTAATGAGTAACAATCAATATGGATTTAGGCCAAGGCCAATTACCAGCTGGGACCTGAGGTTCATTTTACTGAAACAGAAATTGACAATAATAAAGTGTTTGACATGCGCAACAATAACAAGTTACTCCTGTTAATGATTTCATTGATCAACCTGGATATAAGATGGAAGAAGAATATGAATGGTGTTAACATTCTTGGGACCTAACATACCATTCAGCACTTTCTTGAAACAGATTGACAATAAATGATTACAATTGGAGAGATCTTTTATACAAGCATTATTTGAAGATAATCTAGATTTCAGAACTTGTTGGGTGTTGCAACCTGTCAAACCTCCTGGAAGAAGGGACGTTGCAAATCGAACCGTAATAATATCTACAGTGACCGAAAAGGTGCACTAACGGCACTACCCTCCTACGGGAGATGAATGGATTTTACGTGGCACTGACGGCTTAATCCATCTTTTTTTAAAATTTCAATGACATACTAAAAACGAGGGTTTTCAAGGGAATAGTCATCGATCCAAAATCATTATTGCTGGAAAGCAGAAATCGCTCTCGGCTTTTTGCTCTCCAGAAAAAAGTATCCATTAGTGTTCAATGACAACTTTTTCTTGTCGCAGGTGAAATTGCAGGTCTCCCAAACTGGGTCAGATCCTTTCACAATCATGTAAGTTATGGAAGAATCTATAACACTGCGTCTTCCGGCTATGATAAATTAACGTATCACATGAAACCACGTGTTATTTTACAAGTCTGTGAGTTTTCCGAATAATCTATAATAACTCCGATACTGAAAACTCTCTTATTATGTAAGGTGAAACTTGTTTTACAATGTATCGTTGTTACAATGATGCTTTTCAATATTTTACCGATTGCGGAGGTTTTCTTCAGCCTGACAGCACTGATATGGAAATTAAATCTTGTACTGAATTGAACTGAATATAGAATTTACATCAAAGGCCAAGCACTGGGACAGACGAGGTCATTCAGCGCTGAAACGAAATTGACAGTAAAAGGTTTGAAAGGTGTAACAGGAGGAAAAACTCTAGCAATTGCACTATGACTCGATTGTTAGGAGAGGGTGGAAAGTAAGATGGAAGAATCGAGAATATGAAAATAGGTACAGTAAAAGGAACGAAAAGGGTGACAGCTAGGGTCCAAAGGAAGCTTCTTGCAAAAAGCGACTGGACTAAACTGCCAACAGTGCACTTTATGAGGTTAATTGATCAGCTCAAACCTCACTACGGGGATTTTTGCAAATATTGTACATTTGGAAACACTTTGCCTAGATATCCTTTATCATCATCTCCTTTTCATTATGCTAGGACCTTTCCTCATTATTTTGTGTGGAATAATTCAGCTAAGTAAATCCTCTCCTCCATTTGATTACAGATCCCAATTTACGTTCAAGGATTAAGTTATAAGCAGAAAATATCGCCAGCTTTGATTGATCTAGTGTTTGCTTTCCAGCGTATTGTCTCAGGGGTTGATATATTGAATAAAAAGACGTAAAGTTAATGCTACTAAAAGATATCCTGCATTCTAGATATTTTAATAAAATGTTTCCTGACGCTCAAAAAAAAAAATAAGTTTATTGACTGAAATAAATCACTTATTCCTCATTTTGATGACAGACTTATGAAGGGTTAACTGCATAAAACCACTTGTGATAATATTATATGTCTGTAACTAATCATTAACAGGTCGAGATTGTTGTAGCCTTCCACTCTATCATTTCTACAGCTCTTATTTGGATAATTTTGATAGTCACAGTAATAGAAATCTATTAACCTTAGTCCTTTTTATTTTTAAATGGATCTTGAGCAAGATTTTACTGGCAAACAGTTATTTAATAGGAAAGTAAAATATTAAAATTTATAGACATATAAATAGAAAAATTATTCAAGCTTCCTCTAATTTTAGTTTAATAATTTCTTTAGTGCAAAATGCTTTGACATGATTTACTAATGGGAAAGAATTAGAGTTACCCCTAGTCTTTTTATTTTACGAAGGCTCTTGAGCAAAGATTTTACTGATAAACCTATTTAGGGGCAATTTATTAAGATTTTTTTGCACAACATGGAAAGTTATTCAAGCTTCCTGGATAACACCCCTTTTTCCAACATCTCTGCCATTCCATCTTTCCAGAATTTTTTAGGGCTTCCTCTCTTCCTCTTCACTAACACTTGTGCATCGTCTTCTTCTTCATCTCAGTTTAATCTCTAGTCAGGGTCGCTGTCTTTAATGAATTGTCGTGCTGTCTCTAAATATTTTTTGTCTCCTAACGCTTCTGAATAATAATAAAGAAATAATAATAATAATAATAATAATAATAATAATAATAATAGAAATAATCATAACTTTTCAGTCTGAGGATCAAGTAACATCTGGATTATTATTCCGATCACCTTCAAAATGTTATCAAAAGAGTACATAATGTTCTTCATTGACATGTTTGTATCTCTGAAAGATTGATGCTCAATCAAAACTATTTATGATAGATAGTCTATTAATCTGTCTGCAGAATACCCAAGGACCTCTGTAGATAGCATGAAGAGAGAAAACATTTTGCATATAACTAATAACAAACTTTTGTTATACCTGGCGAATGCCCTCCACTTAAAAGATATCACCGAAAGGTTATATTTCCGAATTCTTCAGAATTTTGAAGGCGTTAAAACATAAATTTTATTTTCAGTTTTTTTTAAGTGTAAGCGTTAGTTTTGGAAAAAATGATATGTTTCGATATTTCCAAAACTCATGTAAAAGTCGATCCTGAAAAATATTATGGACTAACTGTAAAACACTCGTACGGCGAATGGAAATTTATACCAATCACGAATAATTCAAGGTCAACTGCTAAAATTCCGATATGTTCCTATATATCTGGCATAATTGTATTTTTCAATGATCTATCAAAGTCGTTTGTTTCAACTGTCCAAAAAGATACTTTTTTCTCTCAATGCTGGTGATATTATTATGAATACAATCGAATCTTGTTTTATCAAGTCAAATCCTTCAAACTGACAAGTATATTATCTTGTTTGTTTAAACTTCTTCAGGAAAAGTTGTTGATAAATATCAAAATTCATTTTTACCAAATGTTTTCCATTGAGTATCATTTAGTCTGTATTGATCCATTTGCCGTGGATTAACCTCTCAAATTAACCATCTTTGGCATTTGGGTTATCTGTTTTTCAGTTTGATTTTCAAACTTCTTATTTCCTTTTGGTCTATATCCCAGTTTGTGACAGCTTAAAGATCCCGTATCCTGGAAATTTCTGTTCATTACCCTTTGACAACTGACCATTCAAATTCTTGTTTTTTGAATACTTTGTAACCTTCATTTGTATATGTGTTATCAATTAAACACGAGACGATGACCTGAAAAAACGCGAATGACACACAACCCTCATTTCTGGGAAGGAAGAATAAATTGGATTATGCACAGACAAAACGAAAGGGGGAAATCTTGACAAAGATTTATAATAACAGCTCAACTAAAACCTGACTCCTCCGGAGATAATATATATTAGAGCAAGATAGAAAAATAAATAAAAAAAAATCGTCGAAATTAAGAAATGCTAAATATAACGTGCGAAGGAATCACGGTTGAACCAGATTTGCTGCATGACAATGAACAGCAAGAACGGCTGACTTTGCAGGAAAAGTTTTTCATAGTCGATATTGGAGTTGTAATATATATCTCATATCCGGACACTTTCTAAAAAAATGGCATCTGGAGACTTCGGTTTAAAAAAATATAGCTGACGTCATAAACTTAAATTTACAAAAAGGAAAAAAAAAAAAGCTGGCGTTCCAAAATTTACAAATAGGGCTAAAAAAATAGCTGGCATCAGGAAACTTAAATTTATAAAAATGGACAAAAAAAAAAAAATAAAATAGCTGGGTCCGAAAACTAAATTTACAAGAAAGGACAAAAAAATAAATAAATAAATAAAAAAATATTAAGCGTTCCAAAATTTAAATTTACAAAAACGGCTAAAAAAATAGCTGGCGTACGGTTTATTTACAAATTTACAAAAAAGGAAATAAATAAATAAATAAAATAAATAAAAAAAAAATAACTGGAGTTCAAAAATTTCAATTTACAAAGAGAGGGCTAAAAGAAAAAATAGCTGGCGTCCGGAAACTCAAGTTACAAAAAGGACTCAAAATATGAAAGTAAAAAAAAAAAAAAACATAATTATGCGCATAATGAGGTACACGCGAGGTGCAAAATAAACTCATTTGAATGAGCTTATTTTCTCGCCATATGATTTTTAATCAACGGACTGAGGACAGTTTCCTCTGGAGACGCGTTTCTTTTCTAAGAATAAATGTAGGACGAAATAAAAACTGAAAATCTTCAACACAGTAAGCGGTGATAGTCAGTTAATGATTACTCAGAAGTTCAAAAAATGAAGGTGCAATGCATTACTACTCTAATGCTATTCTTCTTGCATTTCAATACATTTTTATCTATTTATTATATTTATTTTCTCTTTTTAATATATATATATATATCTCTTCTTTCTGTATTTCCCTTTAACCTCCTCTTGATTGAGGAGAGGATTGAACAATTTATTATTCTTAAAGAACCAAAAATGAGTTTATAAACAAAAGAATGTTCTTTGAAACTCACTTGATTTTTCCTGGAATTACAAATAATGATTAAGGTTCATCTTTGAATAATAATAATTTTAATAATTTAAAAGGTTTATTTACAGTCTATCCAAATATGCAAGTCTTAGAACTGCAAATTGAACCGATGAAACGAGGCACAGATATTTCAGTGAGATAATTAATGCTAATCAAAGAAGCAATTTAAATATGAAGGGGCCATTATAAGATCCCAATTATAACAATAACTGGACCATTAAATCATCTCTGGATGGCTATTCTTAAAGGGATGAACTCAGAAAAATGGAATCAAATTAAACGAATTTCTGTTCGTTGCCATTTCAAGTCACTGACGCCGAACTGCGGCGAGAAAGGTCACGGCAAATTTGGATGGCAGGTTAGAATTAGCAGACAAAGATTTCGCAACTGAGCAGATGATGTCTCCTGGAAGAGAGGTTAGATTAACATTGTACAAAAAAGAGAAATCGAAGCTCCCTTAAAAGTAAGGAAATGCATGTTCTTATATTTCAAACATGTCACAAGAATATTAAAATCAATTATTCACAGTCTTATAAAATTAATTGGGCTTTAAAGAATTTCTATTAACAATGAAACTGTAAATTAGTGCTATTGTTCGTATCTTGATTATGGTTACGTCAATCTTCTATAAGAAAATCACTTGGGAACGGATAAGATAGTTAAAACTGTTAGATCTTTTATTATTCACATATAAAGTAATGAGGATAATGGTTTCTTTATCAAAACTGACAAAGGGAAATGCTCTTGTGTGGAGTCTTGATTATGAGTTTAAATTCATGGCAAAATTCCATCACTTGTAAACGGTAAATTTCTTGACATTTTTAAGTAATTTTCACATATATTCAACTGAACCTGGTCAACATTTCTGGCAGACCAAACAAAATCATATCTCAAATCGTCGAAGGTAGTTTCCCCTACTTAGAAGCGCAGAAGATTCATCTCAAGCGACACTCTCTGAATAATCCATTTGGTTGGCGTGGGCCGTGTTTGCTCGAAATTTAGGCCTACGGACTTGAAAAAGTCCGCAGTCAGCAAAAACGCAGAGAGAAAGGATCCATTCGCGATTTAATACTTAGATGTTTAAAAGGTCCTTGAACTGAAGTTCGCCCTTTGGTTCCCAATACCTAACTAACAAGGTTCGCTTTTTCTCTTCCCCAATGTTTCTCTGCCCAGACATTTTAAAATGCAAGAAATTTTCATTGGTACAAACTGGCTGTTTGCTATTCTTGGTTTTTTTTTTTTTCACGCTATTGTCAATTTTGTTTTCATTGTTTTAAATGAAAGGAGAAAATTATTTCAAAAATAATGATGCAACTCATATAAATGTGGGAGGGATAAATCTCTTTGACAAAATGATATATATATATATATATATATATATATATATATATATATATATATATATATATATATATACATATATTAATTTTAATGATATATATACCTCTTCATATATATATATATATCACACTTTTAATATAATATATCCAAAATGTGTGATATACCAAAAGTTATAAATCTGTTATAAAACAGATTAAACACTACATCAGCACATGTAACGTGTCCTTTTGCAATCAATTCAGGAACAGCATGGTATTTCGACCTTACCCCCACACACAACACTCATCCACACAGATTCCCCATTCAGACCCTACACGCCTTTTTTTTGCGATCTCTCAGCAAATTTCTCCTCTCCTCTCCCTGACACTCAGCATTCAGACCCTCATTCTCTCTCTCTCTCTCTCTCTCTCTCACTCTCTTCTCTCTCTCTCTCTCTCGAATATCATCCTCAAAAGGAATGGATCATCTAAGGAAACACAATCTTTCCTACAAAAATAGATTTATTATTCAAAGCAACCCAACAAGTAATGAATGAACAAGGAAAAGATTAAAATGCATCATAAAGGAACTATCAAGTCAAAATAATCTAACTCTGACTAAAAGTCTCAAGGCAGCTAAAAACCTTTAAATTCAAAACTCTCACATACTCCATCTTAGACATTATAAGTCTGGTCTTAAGTCACCCACATGAGAAATACCAACATTGCAAAGGTTTTGCATTGTCCTCTCTATAACCACAATGTCATCACCATGTTACCACAGTGTCACCACAGACATCTGTCGAAAGAATTAAGCACAATAGTAATCTCCCAAAAATATACAAGTGCAAAACATAATAATGAAAGTCTAAAATGCATGATTAATAATGGTAAGAAAAGAAAACACAATAAAATAGAATATGAAAGTGGCATGAATAGTCATGTTCAACTTTCCACACAAGTTCATAAATGTCTTGAAATATGATAAAAATCACAAGTTCACAGTTCACACAGAAAAAGAAAAGAGTCTGAACTTTACCTTATTCTGCCAGTTCTAAAAGTTTGGAACACTCAAAACCACGTCTTGACAATCTCGCTCTAGCTTCGCTAATGAACGATCGGACTTACTTTTGGGCAGAATTAGACACAAAATCTAGATTTTCTAACGTATGAACTTATGTACTCACGTATCAACTCGGTCATCTGTTTCACATACCAGAGCCAATATTGTGTTCATCAAGCTGAACAGCTGAGGTAACCAACTATTTGCTGAATGCAATGATTTTGCGACTGTCGGTTTGACCTAGTACCATCTTACAGCCAACTCTCTTTCATCACATCTTATAGTATTGCAGTTATGAACTGAATATATGTGTCCTTTAAATAGTGCTCGGCCACCCCATAAGAGCGTCTCGCTCTCTTAATGGCGAACTAAAATAAACGCATATGTATAAAACATAACAAATAGAGCTATCAGTAAAATAGCCACTAAGACTATCAA
>NC_089752.1:88735879-88755879 GCF_040412425.1 Macrobrachium rosenbergii
AGGAATAAGACAGGTTTCTCTTTTGTATGTGGACTTGTTTAGTAAGCTTTTAACAAGGAAAATACAACCCTACCTTGAAAAAGAATTTGGGATATTGGTCAATAATTTTATAATCCAGTAACTTTGTATTCCAGTTAGAAGTATCATCAGCTGTAACTTGCTTATCAGAGATACTGTAGATCATATTAAACTTTATGGTAAAGAATATGCATTTTTCAGAAAATATTTGCTTGCAACCATTAATTTAGTGTATAGGGAAGTTTTGAATTTAAGTATTCTTCCATGTAACGAGGTCAGTAAGGCAGGGTTTCCCTCATAGTATGATATGGTTTGTCATTTATCATGAACCGCTGTATTTTGTTGTGTCAAAAATCAAATGCTGAACATGTCGTACTTACCTTTAAATTGAATTGAAAAGAAAGTTACTGGTTATACTAACGATATTTATATAATTGTATAATCTGAAGGCTTATTAGAACAAGAAAGACTGGTAAGTATTTTTAGATAACTACTGTATAGGCCTTATGAACTAATTAAAAGAAAATTTGTATATGTCCAAAGAAAAAGAGACTAAGGAGTATTTGATTTTCTGGCTAATTCCTCTTTAAGGTATCATTCTCTTTCAAAACGTTCACAAGTGCTTTTAATGTATTATTTTCAGAAGAAAATGCAGAGCTGTTCCCAGAGCATATGGACAGCTTATTTCTTGTGAAGAATATGTTATGGCTTTGATAATCAAATGTTATTACTAATTTCAAACATTTAAAATAGTCATAATATTTACACCATATCTATCAAAGTAAAGGAAATTATAGTAAATACCACTCTTAAAATACAGATTAGTTTATCAAAATTTTTATTCTACTAAAATACATGTTTATCAGAAAAAAATGTACAGGTGTTTAAATAGCTATTTTCTTCGTTTATGGCTTGATGGAGAGACAAAAAATTTAAGGCCAACCATAATAATCAACCTTATAACTTACAGTATGCCGGGGAAAAACACTTGTATTATTGAGCTGTCTCATATGCAACTATACTATAGTTTTACAGGCAAGATTAACAGCTTAATTGTGAACGAATAAAAAGTGTGGTTTTACAAAAATATGTTAATCATAAAATAGAACTCAAATGCTTTCTTTATGAGAAGGTGTTCGCTAATACTCTGGTTGGCAGCAAATGTATGACGGAGAGAGGTATAGGTTAAGTTAGACATGGCTAGCCTATGGGTTGTAGGTTGTATACTTAACTAAACTAGACTATGAAGAAACATAAGAATAAACTGTACATACCTTCTAACCTTTTAAAATAATACATTACATTATTTTTCTTTATTTTCTTTTGCTATATATATATATATATATATATATATATATATATATATATATATATATATATATATATATATATATATATATATATATATATATATAACGATTATGCTTATAAAAATAATTGTCTATATTCCTTGTTTGTAAATATGCATATAATGTAATTATGTAAGTTTCTTTTAAATTATACATCTATATATATATATATATATATATATATATATATATATATATATATATATATATATATATATATATATATATATATATATATATATATATATATATATATATATTTGTGTGTGGTGTGTGTTCAGATCAGCACGCTTGCGATGTCAAGTCTGGTGACTGGTCATATATCTGTCGTCCATCAGTGGAATTCCTTTCCAGATAGGTTCCATCTTTACTTGACCATTCTTCCTAGGGCATCCTTTGTAAGATTCAGCTATTTAGTGAACTAGCTTGCTGTCACGAAGTGCCTCTCACTCAGCATTGTAATTTTTTTTTCACTATACTGACCAAGGTTAAGATTTACTATTTTATGGATCTTCTTCATTTAGAATTTCCGATATTAATTTTTTACATTATATCAGTCCTTCAGTTTTATTCAGGAGCCTTATCAGTAAACGCTTATCACAACAAATACAATTTTAGAATGAATGAATGAATTTTGGCATCTTCCGGTCCTTCATTGTTTAAGATAGTGAAAAAGAGGATGCCGAAATGGGTGGATAGCAAGATTAAAAGATCCAGAAAATAAGTGAGGTGAAATACAAGGTGAAACTGGGAGTAAACACCACAAATACACTAAGAAGTCTTATTTTGATATTGAATAGCAAGATGGATGATAGGAAGCGGGAATGGAGAGGTAAATCAAATGACAGAAAGTGGATTTAGTTGAGTCAAAGGAACTGCAAGCAACTTTTGGTAAAGTCTATAGTGCAACACGTGAGGTTCATTGGCACCACTACTCTGTAAGGGGAATTGCAAATGTGGCTTTACCAATACACCAGTTATGGAAAATTATTGACAAACTTTGCCAGTCCCCCGGTACATATTTGTTTATTTAAGAGGAATACTGTTGTTAAGAATAAGCAGAAGTTTATGAAAAACAAAAAATCTTACTGTAGCAGAGGCGCGAAGTGAATTTAAGATTAGTTTCCTTGTCTACTTACAAAATCAATATGAAATAAACCAGTCAATCTTCCTTTACGCTAACTGATCCTGTAACTTGTGTGTAATTCCCATGGGTAGAAACTTGAGCTGGATTCTTAGTTTTCAGCGTTTCCAACTCGAACAAGAATTGCCAATTCAGGGAATCTTTCTAGACCATATGGTAGCAGCTAGAACTATTTAAAAGTGCAAGGGAACTTCCGTCAATAACTGGGAAGAAGAGAAATTTTATTTCGATCCATGAATAATCGGTGGAAAACTTGTATAAACACTTGAGAAATAAGCATTTGTCTTAGATCATTATCAAGAATTACTACTCTTTTTTTATTGCACCCCGAAGGAGATGAAAATTATTCAGTGACTTCCAATAATCTTGGAATGGGTTTTCTTTAGTAAAAAGAATCTTGGGAACGTATACGGCGAAAATTCACAGAGGACTAAAGAACTTTAAAGTTATTGCCAGTTCTTAGGACTTGAAGCATTAATGCCCCTACATGACACTGCCGTTCAGCTGCTTATAAACTTTTGAATATTTACAATGATTAAGGAAACGCCAAACACTCGAGTGCGCGCTCTCTCACGTGTATATTCGTCACGTGTAAAGAGAACAACCAACAAGGCTGGTGACATCATACCGAGTACAAAATGTATTCAGGCATATGATCATAAAAAATATATTGAATAACAGTTTACTCATTTAGGAGATGCAAAGAAAAGGAAAAGGAATTAGAGAGAGAAAGAGTTTTAGGTCAGAGATTTAACTGAATGATTTTCTTCACTTAACTGTGAATAAAACGCCTTCTCACTAGTCTGACATCTGAACTAGTTTAAATCTTTGTCATTATTATTGGTGATGTACAGCTGCTATTTCTACAACTTCAGCTAAATATTATTATTATTATTATTATTATTATTATTATTATTATTATTATTATTATTATTATTATTATTATTATTATTATTTCTTAAATTACTGCCTTTCGAAATTATTTTCATTAAAAAAACAAAGCATAAGAGAGAGAGAGAGAGAGAGAGAGAGAGAGAGAGAGAGAGAGAGAGAGAGGAGAGAGAGAGAGGGAAAATTACTTTTGTCATGAAATATAGGCTACATACTTTATGTTTTACATTTCCTTTTGGGTAGAAAGTGTTGAAATATAGTGGATAATTTATCTTCATACTCTAATCCCACAAAAGTTCTGTTATAAAAAATTCTGTGACGCTAACATTCTAGGAAAATGAAATAAATGTCAGATCTAAAGGAGTAACGACTCTAAAAAACGGCTACTCGAATCCTTTTGAATAAGTTAAAATAAAATGTAACGAAAACCTTTTTCATTAGATATTAAAGTATTTGTTTTATATCATTTCTAGACGAGGACGTCCTTCCCGAAAGAATCCTGACCTGCTTTCCTAACTAATTCAATTTAAAGTATTATTTCGAAACCTTTTCCGTTTTGTAACGAACACGGCAAACCTATTTCGAAACGAAATAGTTAGAGACCAACTAACCTGAAATATTTTGGAATGCAGCGTTCCAGCTTCCGGAATACCAACGTGTTCCGGGAGTGCATAGCCATGTCACGTGTGAAGAACAAGTTTATTTTTGCGTTTCTCTTTTTCATAGTCTGGTCGTCAAAGGGAATTAGTTCTAAATATATACGTTCCTAGTTGCGTTTCCTTTGTAAAAAGTGGCGATCGTTTGTTTTTGCTTTTGGCGAAAAATATTTTTTATTTAATTTCGATGTCTAAGTATAAAAGCAAAACGTCTTTGCAGTAAATGTGTAAGTATGCAACTGAAAATAACTATAAGACGACAGATGATGTATAGCAAAAAGTCTGTTTCATGAATGGAAAATCTTAAAAACCTTTTTTTTTTTTTTCAGTTTAACACCTTCAGCACATGCATCAATCGGAATGACTTTGAAAGAACTTTCATATATAAAAGTCGTCGTTCTGCAAAATGTTGAAATAGGGAGACGATAGAAGAAAGAAACAGTTAAATAATGTACGCAGGTTTTGAAGAATTAAGCAAGAGATTACAACTTAGAGCCTTATTCAACAGAAAAACACCAAATGGAGGTGTTTTGGGAAAATCTTTAATTGGAGAAAATTAAAATTAGCAACAACTATCTATAAACAAAGGTATTATTTTACTAAACAACCTCCCTTCGTGAAGAACAAGTGCTATTCAGCTGAAATTATTATTATTATTATTATTATTATTATTATTATTATTATTATTATTATTATTATTATTATTATTAGTGTGCCTAAATTCTTCTTGAATAAACCTGAGAGACCATGAATTCGTCACCAAACGTTACAGAACGCTTAAATGAATAATGCTCAAAATGAATAAATAAATAAATAAAGGAGCAGAAAAATATAAGAAATTTACCAGGAAAATTTCGTTTACGAAGCAGAGGGGCAAAAGTTTTAAAGCTGAAGGGAAGAAGATGGCATGTGACATGAAAATTCAGAGTAATGTGAACTGCTGACAAGTCGATGGCAAGTGTGAGCTTTGGCCCCTCGCCCACCTCTCCCCATCCCCCTCTCTCTCTCTCTCTCTCTCTCTCTCTCTCTCTCTCTCTCTCTACATACTATATACAATCTAAAAGCTGGCTTTCGTGAATGGTACTTGGGTTCATAGCTTGATACATGTCATAATTGCAAAACAAATAAAACCTTAGTACTCCTGCCTCTTTACATCTATGTTCCACGTTATGTTGAATATTCATCGTGTTTCACGTCCCTGAGACTACATTATACTGTTGCTGGTTTACAATACTACATTAGCACACCACTGCTCTTGAAAGTACAATATATATATATATATATATATATATATATATATATATATATATATATATATATATATATATATATATATATATATATATATATATATATATATATATATATATATATATATATATATATATATATATATATATATATATATATACATATACACATACACACACACACACACACACACACACACACACATATATATATATATATATATATATATATATATATATATATATATATATATATATATATATATATATATATATATATATATATATATATATATATATATATATGTATATATGTGTGTGTGTGTGTCTTCACTATACGTTGAAGGTAGTTTATTAAAACCTGGTAAACAGCATCGGACATCGGAGGAAGGAGGATCCCAAAATTCTTTCAATAATTGTGCTGATGACGTTTCAGGACCATGTGTCCATTTCCACAGCTACAGTTTAAAAAAGAACAACAGAATTTAAAAAATAGACTCAGATTAAAACATGATAAAAGTTATTTTTAACATGAAGAAATAAAGGAGGTCCATGAATGATTACCGGGGCTGGAAAAAGTGATGACAATTGGGTTTGTCTTGGTTCCAATGGAGATTCGAGAGAGGTCAATCAAACATCTGGGGAACTAGGAGGGTCTTTTTCACCCTCCTAAGATCATTTCACTTTTCCCTTGGTCTCTAATCAAAAATTTGGGGTTTGATAGTTTGATGCCCATCTAAGGATGAGATTTTACCTTCAACAACCTCCACCCACTAATGACATCCAATTAAATAAATATATGACTCCCCGGGTCATCAAAGGAAGCAGACTCTCATATATTTAAACAAAGGACTTAATGGCATTGTGTACAAAAAAAAAAGTTAGATAGGAAAGCATAAAGAGAATAAAGAGAGAGACAGAGAGAGGGGAGAGAAAAGAGGCAACAATTAAGCCTGGGTTGTTATGTGTTGAAAAACTAAAGTGCTTAGAGTAGAAGTGCTGAGTATGTAAACCACCTTGCAGATAAAATTTTTAACCTCAGGATCACTCAGCACCTTGTCAGGACACTGAAATTCCATGGAGGAGTTGGAGGGTCTTTTACCCCCCTCCTAAGATCAAATCAAATCCTCTAAGAAAACCACCCAGGGAGGAGGTTTACAGATAAAATCTTCCAATGGGACACTGAAAAGGGAGGTTGGAGATTGCAAAAACCCAGGGGTTCAGAAAGCCAGAAGCCAGAAGGAGAGCATTCGAGTTCCCATCCACCAACCGGGAGAGACATATCTCTCATTGCTTTCGTGCTTCCAAACAGACTTAATTGAACTGTCTAGCAAGAATGATTTCAAGACAGTAACTGTAACCATAATTTTTACTAAAGTTTGTAGTTAACTTTCTTCATTAAAGTAAAGAAACTTCTGTCTCGTCTCCATTACGCCTTTCTGATAGATATTATTACCTTAAGATAATTCTCTTCGAAATAAAACACTCATTAGCAGCAGACGACGGGAGAGAAGCTGTGGACGGCTGTTGCGGCAACTTAGAAGAATTTTGCAGGTAAAAAGGGAAATAAAAAAAAAATGTTGGGCACGACATAAATGGTGGCAGCTTGAGTGGATCCAGAAGGCGAGACAAAACAAACTGACATTAACAAGAATAGCAGTGCAATTACTTAAGTTACAGTGAAACGAAAATCTACAAAACGAACTTAGATTTTTACGATGGCAAGCAAAACTTATACGAAGAAATAAAATCCTACAATACAGCATCAAACAGAAGTGAAGAAAAACAGTATTGGTGCAACAAAAAAGCAAAACACATAGAACGGTTAACGACAAGAAAGTGAGCCAAAACATCGACAACAACGATAAGTAATGAGAGTGTTTAATAAACTATAGCTACAAGGGTAACAGAAACAACGCAGTGCATGTGTTTCAACGAAGCTCCGAAGGCTGCGACAACCAAAAACCAACTTATTGAATACAAAAGAATTCAGCAATAACCACAGCCTGTAAGTTATCAAGAAATTGAGATTTACTGTTCTCTCTCTTTAAATGTGTGGAAAGTGAAGATTATTTAACATCTCTTTATCAAACTGAAAATTAAGGAAACTCTCTCTAGTGAATTAATTTTTTTGCGTAATTACCATTATTACTCTCTCTATGATAAGTATTTGTTTAGTAAATAATTTAGATAGGGAAATATTTATTTTTTCACTGGGTTGGTGATAAATATTTGAGTAATTATATGCAATTTTGTGTACTCATTGTGATGAATATGTTTTTGATGATATGATGCCCAGTTTCACATAAGGTTTTTTTTATGTGTATTTGAATGATTACTTTGAAGGATTTATTTTACTTGTGCACTTGAACTCAGTTTAAGAATTTAATTTTTTTTCTGTTATATTTTGACAGTTACTTTTATTTTATGATACTGTCCACATAGTATAACAATTTTTTTATATACAAACAGGAAATGGTGTACTCAAATTGAATAATTATGTTTTGGGGTACAATGCAAAGAGTTTTTGACGAATTACTGAACACAGTTAGCCATGCACCATACAATTTAAGACCGTTGACACTCAGACATAGCCGAATTCCAAGACTAATTTCCCACTCAACTTTAGTGCAAGGAAATACTGACAATAATAACACAACTAACCAAAACCAAAATAGTGTTAATAATTCTAATAATACTAAAAATAATAATAATATTAACAATACTAATAATACTTGCACATTCCAGAATCGCAATATGAATCAAGCAGCTGTAATAACAACAGCCACACGCTTCTGTGGGCAGGTGGATGATTCAAATCCTGACAAAAGTCGACTTGAATCTTATACAGTAAATCATTGGCTCGCAGATGCAGATAGCCGCATAACTTCAGGGGGAATGACAGATGAAAGAGCTAAAATAAATGAAGCCTTGCTTCTCGTAAGCTCAGAACATGGTGACGCCCATAAAACTTTGAGTTCCACGAGTTTTAGCAAAACTTAATAACTATGCGGAATTCAAAGAAATTTGTTTATCACTATGGGAACCAGTAAATAAGACTGACAGTTTATATAACATAACTAGATTCCTTAACCCGCAATATAAAACAATAGCTAATCTGTATGCAAGTGCTGAGAATGCAATAGATAAAATAACAGCAGACTTAAAGAAAACAGGCATTACCATAGGAGATAAGACACAGTTTGGTGATAGTGTCAGTAATTTAGCTGAGCTAAGATATGTTTTAAATTGCATGTCATTTGGAACAATATATAATGCCCTTGGGGAAGAGGAAAAGAAGGCTTTCAGAAAAAAAAATTGATCCAAAGAAATACAGCCTTTAAAAATTTAAAACGATGAGAGAAGAAATACAAAAGAAAGAGATGAATCTCTCCAAGGAATTTGTAGGAACAACAGAAGCACAAAATGAAAGGAAAGGCAGAAATAATAATCCTACTTTTAAAATGAATAATAAGTTCTTTGATAATTCCAGACAAGTAGGGAAAAGACTAACTACCTTTCAAGGAAAATATGCCCAAAATACTAAAAGAAAATGGAATCCAAACCAGAAAGGAAGATATAATCAAACAAAGAGTGGTCCTCCCAAACCTTATAAATATGGTCAAAACTCAAACACAGATAATTCAACCCAAGTGAACTATTCCGCTCAAGGAGCGAGACCTAAGATAGTCTGCGAAAGCTGCGGGTATACAAATCATTATACAAACGAGTGCAGAAGGCCTAGAACCTGCACGATTAGTAAAAGCAAGTAGGACATTTAACCAGGAATTGCTGGTTTGGAACACAAGAAGGAAATAAAGAAACAGTTGAATTAAGCAGCTATCGCTCAACGTCAAATAAGTCTTCAAGTCAATGAGAAATTATCCCTACACATAAGAGAGCAAGAAAGTCCCTTCAAGAAGATAATCTAAAAACAGAGGAATTAGCAAAAGGGGGGAGGGTGAAGGTTCATCCGCATTTTCCTATTTGCAGAGTAAAGAAGTTGTATTTTCCATGGACGAATAAGAAATAACCAGAAAGGATTTACCTATCATTAAAGTTCCCATAAATAATAAGATATGTACTGTGCTTATGGATTCAGGTAGTACTGTAAGCAGAATTGATAAACATACATTAACAAAATACTTAGGCATTAAAGAAACGCTAATCTGTCGAAAGTTTTATAGTTCTAGAAGACAGATTTTTCCCCGCACAAGTATTGTTCTCATTTAATCTCAAGAAGAGATGTGGAATCATCCTGGACTGCAGAGAAGGAAGAATTAACTTGAAACAGGATAATCAAAGGAGTGTATGTTTTACGCTTGAAGAAGAAAAGTTTCACCCAAATCAGATCAATTTGTCTGAGACGGCTTCGACAAGCGAGAAAGACATACATAAAATAAATTACCATCAAGAGAACAATCAAGATAAATTGGAAAAGAATAGAAAGGAGGAATTCCCACAATTATAGAATAGAAAACCAAGAAGATGTGCACAGGAAGAAATTATATACTCCAAAGAAAGAAATGACCCAGATACAAATAATGGTGATCACCGAGATTTTTAATATAACGAAAAACAAGCAGCCTATACTGATAAATATATAGAGTTAAATACCGATAGTCATAGCAATGTAGTAATAAGCTGTGATAATGAAAGGAAATTACTAAATGAAGTATTGTTTTTAAACAAAATAAATAAAGTAGATATAAATAATGTAATAGCAGTAACTGAAGAAACTAGTGAAAATGCAGAACACTGTTACTTTGCAGATATAGAAAATGAAGAAATATGTTGCGTAAGCACTGCTGGTGATAATAAAGTACAGTTCATACTTAATAGACAAACAATTTTGCATCCAAAGTGTTTAACAAAAATACATTTAAGGGGAAAAGAAGAAACAGAAGTTAAAGACGTTCTGTTATTAAATGAAGAGTTGCGAGAATTTGTCAGAATGGACAATTCACTGGTCCACATGAGGGGTAATACTTGTGAAGTTTATGTCCAAAAATACTCAGATAACAAACTAACACTATGTGCAGGCATTGTCTTTTGCAAAGGAATACCTATTAGCAATCCTTTACTAACACTAGAAGAAAAAGCATTTTTCTCTGTAACTGACTAAAGGTCTGAATTAAACAAAGGGATGAATAAAACAGATTTCCCAGAAAACAAGAATTAATTAATTCAGGTATTAGAAAAATACAGAGATGTACTAGCTATAGAAGGAGATAAATTAGGCAGAACAAATGTCCTAAAACATAGAATTTTGTTAGATGATGGAACAAAACCATTCTTTATTCCTAATTACAGATTACCCATAAGCCAAAGACCCATAGTTGATAATTTGATAGAAGAAATGAAGAAAGACAGGGTAGTCATTCCTTCCAAATCTCCATATAATTCTCCATTGCTACTTGTTCCAAAGAAAGATGGAAATTGGAGATTTGTGATAGATTATAGAAAGTTAAATTCCAACACCATCCCAGATAGAATGCCAATGCCAGTAATTCAAGATATATTAGCTTAATTAGGAGATGCAAAAATATTTTCATCTTTAGATTTGCTGAGTGGATATTGGCAAGTACCTTTAGACGAAGAGTCGAAACCATACACAGCCTTCAGCACACATAAAGAACACTTACAATTTGAAGTCATGCCATTTAGACACACTTCGGCTCCTTTAACTTTTGTTAGATTAATGTTGAAAATTCTGGGACATATAGAAAATGTTGCACTTTACCTAGATGACGTTATCATTTTTAGTAAAGATTTAGAAAGTCACCTCAAAACTTTAGAAATAGTCCTAGAAAGATTAAGAATAGCAGGGCTAAAAATCAAATTAAAGAAATGTCAATTCTTAATTAAATCTTTGGAATACTTATGCCATGTAATTAGTGAAGATGATCTGCGCATGCAAGCAGGCAAGATAAAAGCAATAGTTAAGTATCCAGCTCCTACAAATTTGAAACCATTGAGACGATTTCTAGGAATGGTCGGTTACTATAGACCTTTTCATTAAGGGTTTTGCTACAATAGCCAAACCATTAACAGAATTAACAAAGAATGATGTCAAATATGAATGGAATAAAGAGCAAGAAACAGCCTTCCAAACGTTAAAGAGTAAAATGACAAGGAATCCTGTATTAGTCTACCCAGATTTCTCCAAAGACTTCAAATTAGCCTGTGACGCCTCAAGTACTGGGCTAGGAGCTGTATTACTGCAAAAGGACGAAACTAGAATGAGGGCAGTATATTATGCCAGTAGAGTCTTAAATGCAACAGAGAGAAATTATAGCACAAGAGAAAGGGAATGTTTAGCATTATACTGGAGATTAAAGAAATTTAGGCACATACTTCTAGGGCATAAAGTCAATGTACTTACTGATCACAAAACCCATTTGTGATTTGTTTAAGAAGAGAACTTTTACAAATAACATGCAGTTCAATAGATGGTTCATTAGTGTGTTAGAATTTGCTCCAGAATTCAGATATATCCCAGGGAAATTTAATACACTAGCAGATGCATTATCCAGATCGCAAGAAGAAACAGAGAAATGCCTTTTGTTTTAGCTGTCAAGTAGTAGACTTAGACTTAGTAAGAGTTCAAATACAACAAGGAAAAGATACAGAAATCAGACAGATAATAGGACAGTTAATGACAGATGGATCTTCAAAACCTGATTGTGTATTAATCAATGGGTTATTGTATAAAAGGCCAACAGAGAAGAATGGTTATTCTCGTCTATACATCCCAAAAACACTAATCAGAGAAGTTTTAGAACTAACCCACTCATATAAGTTAGCAGGACATCCCGGAATTAAAAAGACAAGTAGAATCATAACCAGAAATTATTTTTGGCCGTATTGTAGTGAAGATGTCAAGAACTTTGTACAGAACTGTGTAGTTTGTAACAGAAATAAGGGTAACGTAAATCCAAAGGCTCCACTTGAAAAATACCCATCGGAACTTCACCCGTTCCAACGCGTGTCAATGGACTTTTTAGGTCCATTCCCTACCACTGTTAGAGGGAATAAACAAATACTTGTCTTTCTAGACTATTTACCAAGATATGTAGAGATTGTACCAGTAAGAAGTAGAGATGCAGTTACAGTAGCAGAAGCTCTTAAATCTAGAATTATCACGAGACATTCATGTCCACAAGTTCTTTCTGATAACGCAGCTGAATTTACTAGTGAACTTTTAAGAAAATTATGTGAATTTTACGAGATAAATAAATGTCAAATAACAGCATATAAACCAAGTTCAAATGGAGCAGTAGAAAGAACAAATCGTAAAATAAAGGACATCCTGAAAACTTTAGTTAAACCTAATACAGAAGACTGGAATTTAGCTTTGGAAGACGTACAGTTTACTATAAACAATATTGTAAATGAAACGGTAGGAGAATCACCGCACTACTTATTATACGGATACCAAAAACGCCAACCTAATACCTTACTGGATGATGCAACACCACCCCGACATACTTATAATTATGATAACTATATTGCATGGGAAACTAGACGTACTTATGAAACGATCAAACAAACGAGGACTAGGCTTAATGAATACAATAAAATGCAAGCAAGGTACTATGACAAAAATACGACTAAACCAGACATTATAGTAGGTGCTCAGGTATATGTTCAGAATCATATTCTAGAAGGTCCTAATGTAAAAGTTTCTCCTAAATTTCATGGTCCTTATAGAGTTTTAGAAGTGTTAAAATTAAATAAGCTTAGAATTATTAATGAGAATGATCTAAAAGAAAAGATCGTTTATTGGAATCATGTGAAGGTAATCAAAGCAGATGCTTGGTCCACTAAAAAGCTAGAAGAAATACTGAAGGAAAATAAGGAGAACAGATAAACAAAAGATATGAGTTAAGAAAAAGATATATTTATGTAAAGTGTTGAACTAAAATATCATATGTAAAATGTATTTGTAGAAATTAAAATACCTCATGTATATAGAATATCTGATAATGCTTATTCTTACAGATACAAACATGCGGCTCATCCTAATAAGCATAACCCTACTTTTCGTGACATCTGAAGTGGTCATCCGAAAGGGTGCACTACTAGAGAAAAAGGGATCTGTGAAATAAATGAAGGATTTAGGAATTGTAAGTATTGACATTTCCTCAGTGCTTATCAATGAAATGACGTTGAAAGATGTTCAAAAAGAACTCAAATCCATAATACAGAAGAGTGATAATAACAGTGCCCTGACATTGTTGAAAAAGTTAGATAATGACATAGGAAATATCCTAAATACAAGGTCCAAAAGATCCCTCTTACCTTTTATAGGAACAACACTAAATCAACTATTTGAAGTCGCAACTGAATCTAATGTAGAAAAAGAAAAGGCCCGAATTGATAAGCTGGAACAATGGGCAGCAACAAGAGGTATAGTGTTAAATAAAGTGATAACTTCTCAAAACTTAAATGCCCAAGAGATAGAAAAGTTAAAGGTATTCATTAATAAAGTCAGTAAAAATGTAACAAAGGAACTAAATATGTTAGAAAATCAAAATTTTTTGAATAATTTTATTATGGAGAGTGAATTAATCTTGAAAGAACGTAGAGACATGTTAAACGCAATTTTGTTAGCTTAAAAGGGAATGTTAAGCCCAAACTTAATCACTCCTAAAGAATTAGAAGATATAATTAATAAATATTTGGTAGAGGGGCATTATACCCCTATGGTAAGGGATGTTATAACCTATTATAATTTGATAACCACCAAGGTGGTAAAAGATAAAATTATTACTCTTGATAACCTTTACAAAACTAGTAATGATGTCTTTTATCCTTGTGTTAAAGATTGCAAGAAATAATTGTGTTCAAAAATAATTGAAAATAAAAATCAAGAAAATGTATTATGTACCCATTTATCCAAACACAGTTTTGTTTCCATCTTAGTAGAACAGTCAATTTTTGTGTTTTCACTAGATACTGTAACAGCCATAATCAACTGCCAGCATCTAAGTACAGAGATAAATTTCAATAATGTTCATGCTTTTGATAAGACTTGCAAGTTACTAATACCAAACCAGTTGTACTATGAACCTCATGTTTTCACTGAATTAAAGTACACAAAGAATGTCCCATACATGAACTATTCTAAGAATATCAAAGAGTTTCACTTAACTCAATTAGAATTAGAACAACTGAATGAGTTACCATTGGTAGATGAGTTTTTCTACTACAAAGAAAAGGTTTCACCAATTTTGTCTCTGTTCATTTTGATCATAATATTACTTGTAATTGTGGTATTTGCAATTTTAGTCAAACGTGTAGTGATTTCAAATATTGAGAAGATTATAAAAGAAATAAAAAGGGCCAAGGAAGAAGAATAATGTTCTTATAGACATAATTTATTGCCAATTTCTCTATATGTTGTTGATTTTCATTGTGAATTTTTCTACAGTATATTATTGATCTGATATTTTAATATTGGTGCATTTACGTGAGTTGTGCAATATTTTGAGAGTTTTATAATTGGGCAGTCACATAAATGCTTTGTTTTATGTGTAGATTTACAATTATCCATTTAAACTATGTTTTTTATTGTCACACTGAGGGCAGTGTGAAGTAGCGTGCCTGAGTAATGTAATGGTACAAAGAAAAGTTAGATAGGGAAAGTGTAAAGAGAATAAAGAGAGAGACAGAGAGAGAGAGAGAGAGAGAGAGAGAGAGAGAATAAAGGGAGAGAAAAGAGAGAGAGAACAACAATTAAGCCTGGGTTGTTATGTGTTGAATGACTAGAAGTGCTGAGACTAGAAGTGCGAGCGAGTATATTGCGCCCAGGGCCATAAAACTGATCGTAAAATCTGGAAACTGCGGCCTCGCGATTTAGCTTACTCAGGATCACTCAGCACCTCGTCGGAAGCTAACGCCAGCCATATCTATAACCCCGCCTTCAATAGGAGGCGTTTTCACGGAAATTCCATGGATTTGGGGCTGGACAAAGTGATGTAATTCAACACCCTCCAATCAAACATTCTAGGGAGGGGTCTTTTACACCCCCTCTTAAGATCATTTCCAATCAAATCCTCTAAGGAGAGATTTTAACAACACCCATTAATGTACTTCCCAATCAACTGTTCGAGGGGAGGCCTTACAGATAAAATCTTCCAATGGGACACTGAAAAGGGAGGAGTTGGAGATTACAAGAAAACCTAGGGGTTCCAGAGAAGCCAGAAGCCAGAAAGGCAGCATTCGAGTTCCCACGCACCAATCGGGAGAGACATATCTCCCATTGCTTTCGTGCTCCCAAACAGACTTATTTGAACTGTCTAGCAAGAATGATTTCAAGATAGTAACTGTAACCATAATTTGTACTTAAGTTTGAAGTTAACTTTCTTCATTAAAGTAAAGAAACTACCGTCTCATCCCCATTACGCCTATCTGAGAGATATCATTATCTTAATATAATTTCCTTTGAAATAACAGACTCGTTAGCAACAGACGATGGGAGAGGTGCTGTGGATGGCTGTTGCAGCAACCTAGAAGAATTTTGCAGGTAAGAAGGAAAATAAAAAAAATGTCAGGCACGACAATTGGATTACAAGGTATTAGTTTTAAATCGACTGCTGGTAGGTGTTTGCTTATAATAAGTCTCAATCCTTGATAAATGTGTATCATAAATTAGGGGGACACTAGCGTAGAGAGGTAGTTTAGGTACTGTTGGTATTTCAAATTATGGGTGGAAGATATTTAGAAATTTTCGCAACTATTTGTAAAAGAGTTCAGATGGAAAACAGTTATCTGTAAAGTTCTGGTGGAGAAACAATTTCTTCATGAAACACATTCCATCTGGATGTTAAAGTAAATACCCTGTGGAAGACCGTAGACAACGAATTTAACTAAAAATTAAAACAAAGCAACGGCTGTAAAATTTAGAAACTAAACCAGCTACTGGCGGTCAATTTAAAACAAATACTTGATAATCCAATGACCATTAAGCCTTTGTTTATATATAAGGAGAGTCTGCTTCCTTTGATGACCTTAACGTCATATATTTGTTTAATTGCCCCAGATGTCACCTAGGGGAAATACTTGGGCTCCACTCAGAGGTTGTTGAAAGTAAGACTAGATTATCATTGTGGAGTTAGCTATCATACAGTCATCGAACTATCAAACCCTGAATTTTCCTGTATTAGAGACCATGGGAAAAATGTAAATACAGTATTAATTACAAGGATGTCAAAATAATAGGCAAAGCTCCAAACGAACACCAATTGTCAATACTTGAATCTCTTTTCATTAAACAACTAGTTCCCCAGTTAAATACTCAGTCCATGTCAACTACTCTGTACCTCTCGGTGGCCTGCCCCCACACACAACCAGCCTGGTACGCAGCACGCTTGGTGTGTTGGAGGAGAGCTCCCCTGGTTGGTGGAATGGCCTCATATGCCCCTTGTTTTCTGGCAAACATATCAAGTCTAGCCTCATCCACAGTGCCAGCAGTGCTGGATCTTTCATACATAAGTATGACAAACCTCTCCAGGACCTTCAGGTCACTCTCTTCCACTCTGAGAGGGTAGTGACTCAGTTTGGAGAACACAGTGGAGGCCTCTGGAAAGATGTTCCATGTCTGCCAGGCGGTCTTCTTGCCCTTGCTCCGAAGGCTGACACTGTATCACAGCCTGTGAACGATGGAAGAAGAGCATGCCATTCACCTTCTCCTGGCCCAGAGAGTTGCACAGGTCATGCACAGCAATCCAGCGCAGGCTCTGGCCTTGGCCAAATGCCACCCATAGCTTCTCTAGCCCTAGATTGTGGAGAGTGGAGAAAGCACTGACTGCAACGACAAGAACATCTGTGTCATTTGCTTTAACCGTGATGGTCTTGGCTCCATGTTCTGTGGCATATTTGGCATGGAGAAAGATGCGGTGTCAGCTTCCTCATGAGAGCACTTTTCCAGTCCCTGAAGACTAGCCTCATGAGTCCTGGAGGACAGCAGACCCTTTCGTGGCAATGACAACATTTGTGGCAGACATCTGGGCAACTTTGTCTGCCAGGAACTGGAACAACTCTGTCTTGTTGGCATCGTGTCTTAGGAAATTGCGCCAGTTGGATGGAAGTGTGTTCTTGTCTGTCACCTTGCGCCTTCCTCCTTGACCACGTTGGAGCCTGGTCTCAGCTTTGAGGCTGGATGTATTGTATACATCAAATACAAGATGTGATGATGTGTACTTGCTGCTATAGGATTGTATCACAGGCAAGAAGTCGCAAAGTGCATAGTCCTCAAAGGTCTTTTCCTTTCTTTGGTGGCAAGGCATGGACCAAAGCTGATCCATCTACAATGAGGACATCAGTCTTTGGTTCTTTGTCTTCTAGTGTAACATGACTCTCCAGGACTGAGGTCAGCTGAGACTTCTGACATGTGTACAGCCTACCACCCTCACTAAGGGAAGCTGGGAATGTTTGATTCTCGTGCTGGAAGAATTCCTGCAGATCACATTCACGGCTCTGACAGGATATAAATAGCTTTGAGAAAAGCTGGCAATCCTCCTTCAGAAGTTTCTGCTTTGACTGTTCTACAGGAGCAGCTTCTTGCCTGAAGAAGTCAGTTCTGTTCTTCTTTATCGGCTCATAGAAGGAGACTGCATTGTTTGCCAAAGAGTCTGAAAACTTCTGAAATTTAGTGCGGCCTCTGTCAAGGTGTGTCTGTAGAAGTTCTGCTGAGCTGGGGTGGGCAATGTCTTTGTTGTCAATGGAATACAGATCCTGGCTCTCTTCCTGAAAAGGACTTCCCAAGTGTTGCAAAGCCAATGACAGCTTGCTGACTCTTCCAAGAATGTCTTCTGTGCATGAGGTGTTTGTTCATGGTGTGTTGTCTGCTCATTAGACTCTTTACTTTGAACCTCTGTTTCGTATGCAGACACCAAGCGGATGATCTCTGGGCCAGCCACCATCCATCTTCTGAGTGCTGACGGATCTTCAGTCAGCCCAATGGTTCTCGCCATCAGCCTTTATAAAGGCATTGGTCTGCTCATGAGCTTGGTCAAGAGCCATTGCTGAGAACTGGCGACTGGTCTTGTGCACAACAAAGTTGCCAGCCTTGAACTCCTTGTGCAACTCTGGGTGTGAACTCTAGGGTAAGCATGTCCCTGAGGTGAATAGGCAGCCAACGAGCATAGTTTGTATTATTGTTGGAAAAGAAGTAGGGTATCAGCTCATGCAATGCCTGGCAGTAGAGGACAAAATTGGCCTCACGGAAGGACCTGATCAGTAGGAATATCACAAGTTCCATAGACAACACCATGTGCCAGAAGTGGAACTGTGGACTCTGCTGTCTTCGAAGGTCACACCACTCCTCAAACTCTAATGCCTGCTCATTGTTGTTTGCTTTCTCAGCACAGTAGTCAGTGTATGCTGTCCTCAGGAGTTTGTACAAACTAGAGGCTGTAACCTGGTGCATCTGCCGTGTCCTGGTTACACTTGCAGCTGACAGGAAGGATTCTGCAGTTCCAGATGAAGCAACTCCTGCCTCCACCAGAGCTCCTGTCCAACCACTGCCATGAAGAAGAGTACCAAGAGATGTCATTGCTGCCATCTCAATGTGCAGACCACCAAACATTACCAGATACTTGTCTTAACCATACTGATCAGGCCACTGCCACTGCACCTGCTTTGCTACGGCACTGGATTGGCTGATCAGCTGTGATTATGGGTATCTGGCCAGGGTTCAGAAAATCAGTGACATCCTGCACTTTCTGCATCACGTGTTTGATCGTAGCAACAGAATGAGCCTGATCACGCAGGAGAGGGCAATGAAGTTATGGTTACTTCAAATTCTGGGCTTCTCTTCATTGAAGCATGATGAGCTGACCACGTCAGATTCACTGCATCATCTATTTCCTGGGTGACTATGACCTTGTCTAAAACCTGATACTCCAGTACAAGCTGTGGCCCCAAGATATCTGTGGGTGGCTTTGGTATTGCAGTGTTTGGTGGCACAGGGTTCTTTGTTTGAAAGGAAGCTGGTGAGATGTTTGTGAATGTGTCCGGCAATTCAGGCACCGACCTCACTTAATCAGGTGCAAACTTTAGTTGCTGTCTTTTCCTGTCCAGTGTTCTCCTTGGTGGGGTGCTGAAATATGGAGATGCTAGTTCCATGGAAGGAGGTAGTGGCAGTAGTTGCAGATGGGTTGTGGTCGATGTTGTCCATCACTGCAGTGGTGAACAACCCTTTTCGCCAGTACTGGGGGACAGACCACACCCTCCTCCACATATTTGCTAACTGTGGCATCTCCTAACTTGCAGAGACCTCCAGTACTCTGTCATAAGAGATACTGAGGCCATACTGATGTAGCATTTCAACCAGGTTTCTCTTCCTGGTTTTGGCATAGACTGAGAGTCCCATGTAGACTGGGAATGGTGTTTCTCTGTCTTTGGAGTGTCTATGAGTTGTTGCTCCTCTCTTTGTATCGGGGAGTAGCAGTTGAACTGCATGAGCTGTGCAATGGCCTGGTCTGACTTTGATGCTCCAAATCGTAACTGTGACTTGATGTCAGCCCCATGCTCAACCATCCCTACAAACTGGAGCAGGAGAGAGGCACAGAATTTCGTACACAAACCTCAGAAAATGTGCCATCAAACCGTGACTGATGATCAAGTATAGACTTTCTGAGAATATTTGCTGCTTTAGCAATGATGACTGCCTCTGAAAGATCAG